>NW_026089407.1:0-107936 GCF_933775445.1 Argentina anserina | reverse complement strand
CCACACTGACAAAACTCTCAAATTCAATAGAAACTCGCATCAGAAAGCCTTAGAGAAAGATACTCAAACGAGAATTGAAAAGATACACAATTGGAATAGTAAAGATACTCAAACGATGTAAAGATACTCAGTTTGAAATAAACACACTCCAACACTTGAAAAACTCTCAAATTCAATAGAAACTCGCATCAGAAAACCTTACAGAAAGATACTCAAACGAGAATTGAAAAGATACACAATTGGAATAGTAAAGATACGGAAACGATGTAAAGATACTCAGTTTGAAAGAAACACACTCCACACTTGCAAAACTCTCAAATTCAATAGAAACTCGCATCAGAAAGCCGTTCAGAAAGATACTCAAACGAGAATTGAAAAGATACACAATTGGAATAGTAAAGATAGGCAAACGATGTAAAGATACTCAGTTTGAAAGAAACACACTCCCTCACTTGCAAAACTCTCAAATTCAATAGAAACTCGCATCAGAAAGCCTTAGAGAAAGATACTCAAACGAAAATTGAAAAGATACACAATTGGAATAGTAAAGATACTCAAACGATGTAAAGATACTCAGTTTGAAAGAAACACACTCCCACACTTGCAAAACTCTCAAATTCAATAGAAACTCGCATCAGAAAGCCGTTCAGAAAGATACTCAAACGAGAATTGAAAAGATACACAATTGGAATAGTAAAGATACTCAAACGATGTAAAGATACTCAGTTTGAAAGAAACATACTCCCACACTTGCAAAACTCTCAAATTCAATAGAAACTCGCATCAGAAAGCCTTAGAGAAAGATACTCAAACGAGAATTGAAAAGATACACAATTGGAATAGTAAAGATAGGCAAACGATGTAAAGATACTCAGTTTGAAAGAAACACACTCCCTCACTTGCAAAACTCTCAAATTCAATAGAAACTCGCATCAGAAAGCCTTAGAGAAAGATACTCAAACGAGAATTGAAAAGATACACAATTGGAATAGTAAAGATACTCAAACGATGTAAAGATACTCAGTTTGAAAGAAACACACTCCAACACTTGCAAAACTCTCAAATTCAATAGAAACTCGCATCAGAAAGCCGTTCAGAACGATACTCAAACGAGAATTGAAAAGATACACAATTGGAATAGTAAAGATACTCAAACGATGTAAAGATACTCAGTTTGAAAGAAACACACTCTAACACTTGAAAAACTCTCAAATTCAATAGAAACTCGCATCAGAAAACCTTACAGAAAGATACTCAAACGAGAATTGAAAAGATACACAATTGGAATAGTAAAGATACGGAAACGATGTAAAGATACTCAGTTTGAAAGAAACACACTACCACACTGACAAAACTCTCAAATTCAATAGAAACTCGCATCAGAAAGCCTTAGAGAAAGATACTCAAACGAGAATTGAAAAGATACACAATTGGAATAGTAAAGATACTGAAACGATGTAAAGATACTCAGTTTGAAAGAAACATACTCCCACACTTGCAAAACTCTCAAATTCAATAGAAACTCGCATCAGAAAGCCTTAGAGAAAGATACTCAAACGAGAATTGAAAAGATACACAATTGGAATAGTAAAGATAGGCAAACGATGTAAAGATACTCAGTTTGAAAGAAACACACTCCCTCACTTGCAAAACTCTCAAATTCAATAGAAACTCGCATCAGAAAGCCTTAGAGAAAGATACTCAAACGAGAATTGAAAAGATACACAATTGGAATAGTAAAGATACTCAAACGATATAAAGATACTCAGTTTGAAAGAAACACACTCCACCACTTGCAAAACTCTCAAATTCAATAGAAACTCGCATCAGAAAGCCGTTCAGAAAGATACTCAAACTAGAATTGAAAAGATACACAATTGGAATAGTAAAGTTACGGAAACGATGTAAAGATACTCAGTTTGAAAGAAACACACTCCCACACTTGCAAAACTCTCAAATTCAATAGAAACTCGCATCAGAAAGCCTTAGAGAAAGATACTCAAACGAGAATTGAAAAGATACACAATTGGAATAGTAAAGATAGTCAAACGATGTAAAGATAGTCAAACGATGTAAAGATACTCAGTTTGAAAGAAACACACTCCAACACTTGCAAAACTCTCAAATTCAATAGAAACTCGAATCAGAAAGCCGTTCAGAAAGATACTCAAACGAGAATTGAAAAGATACACAATTGGAATAGTAAAGATACTCAAACGATGTAAAGATACTCAGTTTGAAAGAAACACACTCTAACACTTGAAAAACTCTCAAATTCAATAGAAACTCGCATCAGAAAACCTTACAGAAAGATACTCAAACGAGAATTGAAAAGATACACAATTGGAATAGTAAAGATACTCAAACGATGTAAAGATACTCAGTTTGAAATAAACACACTCCAACACTTGAAAAACTCTCAAATTCAATAGAAACTCGCATCAGAAAACCTTACAGAAAGATACTCAAACGAGAATTGAAAAGATACACAATTGGAATATAAAGATACGGAAACGATGTAAAGATACTCAGTTTGAAAGAAACACACTCCCACACTTGCAAAACTCTCAAATTCAATAGAAACTCGCATCAGAAAGCCGTTCAGAAAGATACTCAAACGAGAATTGAAAAGATACACAATTGGAATAGTAAAGATATTCAAACGATGTAAAGATACTCAGTTTGAAAGAAACACACTCCCACACTTGCAAAACTCTCAAATTCAATAGAAACTCGCATCAGAAAGCCGTTCAGAAAGATACTCAAACGAGAATTGAAAAGATACACAATTGGAATAGTAAAGATACTCAAACGATGTAAAGATACTCAGTTTGAAAGAAACATACTCCCACACTTGCAAAACTCTCAAATTCAATAGAAACTCGCATCAGAAAGCCTTAGAGAAAGATACTCAAACGAGAATTGAAAAGATACACAATTGGAATAGTAAAGATAGGCAAACGATGTAAAGATACTCAGTTTGAAAGAAACACACTCCCTCACTTGCAAAACTCTCAAATTCAATAGAAACTCGCATCAGAAAGCCTTAGAGAAAGATACTCAAACGAGAATTGAAAAGATACACAATTGGAATAGTAAAGATACTCAAACGATGTAAAGATACTCAGTTTGAAAGAAACACACTCCAACACTTGCAAAACTCTCAAATTCAATAGAAACTCGCATCAGAAAGCCGTTCAGAAAGATACTCAAACGAGAATTGAAAAGATACACAATTGGAATAGTAAAGATACTCAAACGATGTAAAGATACTCAGTTTGAAAGAAACAGACTCCCACACTTGCAAAACTCTCAAATTCAATAGAAACTCGCATCAGAAAGCCGTTCAGAACGATACTCAAACGAGAATTGAAAAGATACACAATTGGAATAGTAAAGATACTCAAACGATGTAAAGATACTCAGTTTGAAAGAAACACACTCTAACACTTGAAAAACTCTCAAATTCAATAGAAACTCGCATCAGAAAACCTTACAGAAAGATACTCAAACGAGAATTGAAAAGATACACAATTGGAATAGTAAAGATACGGAAACGATGTAAAGATACTCAGTTTGAAAGAAACACACTACCACACTGACAAAACTCTCAAATTCAATAGAAACTCGCATCAGAAAGCCTTAGAGAAAGATACTCAAACGAGAATTGAAAAGATACACAATTGGAATAGTAAAGATACTGAAACGATGTAAAGATACTCAGTTTGAAAGAAACATACTCCCACACTTGCAAAACTCTCAAATTCAATAGAAACTCGCATCAGAAAGCCTTAGAGAAAGATACTCAAACGAGAATTGAAAAGATACACAATTGGAATAGTAAAGATAGGCAAACGATGTAAAGATACTCAGTTTGAAAGAAACACACTCCCTCACTTGCAAAACTCTCAAATTCAATAGAAACTCGCATCAGAAAGCCTTAGAGAAAGATACTCAAACGAGAATTGAAAAGATACACAATTGGAATAGTAAAGATACTCAAACGATATAAAGATACTCAGTTTGAAAGAAACACACTCCACCACTTGCAAAACTCTCAAATTCAATAGAAACTCGCATCAGAAAGCCGTTCAGAAAGATACTCAAACTAGAATTGAAAAGATACACAATTGGAATAGTAAAGATACGGAAACGATGTAAAGATACTCAGTTTGAAAGAAACACACTCCCACACTTGCAAAACTCTCAAATTCAATAGAAACTCGCATCAGAAAGCCTTAGAGAAAGATACTCAAACGAGAATTGAAAAGATACACAATTGGAATAGTAAAGATAGTCAAACGATGTAAAGATAGTCAAACGATGTAAAGATACTCAGTTTGAAAGAAACACACTCCAACACTTGCAAAACTCTCAAATTCAATAGAAACTCGAATCAGAAAGCCGTTCAGAAAGATACTCAAACGAGAATTGAAAAGATACACAATTGGAATAGTAAAGATACTCAAACGATGTAAAGATACTCAGTTTGAAAGAAACACACTCTAACACTTGAAAAACTCTCAAATTCAATAGAAACTCGCATCAGAAAACCTTACAGAAAGATACTCAAACGAGAATTGAAAAGATACACAATTGGAATAGTAAAGATACTCAAACGATGTAAAGATACTCAGTTTGAAAGGAACACACTCCCACACTTGCAAAACTCTCAAATTCAATAGAAACTCGCATCAGAAAACCTTACAGAAAGATACTCAAACGAGAATTGAAAAGATACACAATTGGAATAGTAAAGATACGGAAACGATGTAAAGATACTCAGTTTGAAAGAAACACACTCCCACACTTGCAAAACTCTCAAATTCAATAGAAACTCGCATCAGAAAGCCGTTCAGAAAGATACTCAAACGAGAATTGAAAAGATACACAATTGGAATAGTAAATATACTCAAACGATGTAAAGATACTCAGTTTGAAAGAAACACACTCCCACACTTGCAAAATTCTCAAATTCAATAGAAACTCGCATCAGAAAGCCGTTCAGAAAGATACTCAAACTAGAATTGAAAAGATACACAATTGGAATAGTAAAGATACTCAAACGATGTAAAGATACTCAGTTTGAAAGAAACACACTCCGACACTTGAAAAACTCTCAAATTCAATAGAAACTCGCATCAGAAAGCCTTAGAGAAAGATACTCAAACGAGAATTGAAAAGATACACAATTGGAATAGTAAAGATAGGCAAACGATGTAAAGATACTCAGTTTGAAAGAAACACACTCCCTCACTTGCAAAACTCTCAAATTCAATAGAAACTCGCATCAGAAAGCCTTAGAGAAAGATACTCAAACGAGAATTGAAAAGATACACAATTGGAATAGTAAAGATACTCAAACGATGTAAAGATACTCAGTTTGAAAGAAACACACTCCAACACTTGCAAAACTCTCAAATTCAATAGAAACTCGCATCAGAAAGCCGTTCAGAAAGATACTTAAACGAGAATTGAAAAGATACACAATTGGAATAGTAAAGATACTCAAACGATGTAAAGATACTCAGTTTGAAAGAAACAGACTCCCACACTTGCAAAACTCTCAAATTCAATAGAAACTCGCATCAGAAAGCCGTTCAGAACGATACTCAAACGAGAATTGAAAAGATACACAATTGGAATAGTAAAGATACTCAAACGATGTAAAGATACTCAGTTTGAAAGAAACACACTCTAACACTTGAAAAACTCTCAAATTCAATAGAAACTCGCATCAGAAAACCTTACAGAAAGATACTCAAACGAGAATTGAAAAGATACACAATTGGAATAGTAAAGATACGGAAACGATGTAAAGATACTCAGTTTGAAAGAAACACACTACCACACTGACAAAACTCTCAAATTCAATAGAAACTCGCATCAGAAAGCCTTAGAGAAAGATACTCAAACGAGAATTGAAAAGATACACAATTGGAATAGTAAAGATACTCAAACGATGTAAAGATACTCAGTTTGAAATAAACACACTCCAACACTTGAAAAACTCTCAAATTCAATAGAAACTCGCATCAGAAAACCTTACAGAAAGATACTCAAACGAGAATTGAAAAGATACACAATTGGAATAGTAAAGATACGGAAACGATGTAAAGATACTCAGTTTGAAAGAAACACACTCCCACACTTGCAAAACTCTCAAATTCAATAGAAACTCGCATCAGAAAGCCGTTCAGAAAGATACTCAAACGAGAATTGAAAAGATACACAATTGGAATAGTAAATATACTCAAACGATGTAAAGATACTCAGTTTGAAAGAAACACACTCCCACACTTGCAAAATTCTCAAATTCAATAGAAACTCGCATCAGAAAGCCGTTCAGAAAGATACTCAAACTAGAATTGAAAAGATACACAATTGGAATAGTAAAGATACTCAAACGATGTAAAGATACTCAGTTTGAAAGAAACACACTCCCACACTTGAAAAACTCTCAAATTCAATAGAAACTCGCATCAGAAAGCCTTAGAGAAAGATACTCAAACGAGAATTGAAAAGATACACAATTGGAATAGTAAAGATACGCAAACGATGTAAAGATACTCAGTTTGAAAGAAACACACTCCCTCACTTGCAAAACTCTCAAATTCAATAGAAACTCGCATCAGAAAGCCTTAGAGAAAGATACTCAAACGAGAATTGAAAAGATACACAATTGGAATAGTAAAGATACTCAAACGATGTAAAGATACTCAGTTTGAAAGAAACACACTCCAACACTTGCAAAACTCTCAAATTCAATAGAAACTCGCATCAGAAAGCCGTTCAGAAAGATACTTAAACGAGAATTGAAAAGATACACAATTGGAATAGTAAAGATACTCAAACGATGTAAAGATACTCAGTTTGAAAGAAACAGACTCCCACACTTGCAAAACTCTCAAATTCAATAGAAACTCGCATCAGAAAGCCGTTCAGAACGATACTCAAACGAGAATTGAAAAGATACACAATTGGAATAGTAAAGATACTCAAACGATGTAAAGATACTCAGTTTGAAAGAAACACACTCTAACACTTGAAAAACTCTCAAATTCAATAGAAACTCGCATCAGAAAACCTTACAGAAAGATACTCAAACGAGAATTGAAAAGATACACAATTGGAATAGTAAAGATACGGAAACGATGTAAAGATACTCAGTTTGAAAGAAACACACTACCACACTGACAAAACTCTCAAATTCAATAGAAACTCGCATCAGAAAGCCTTAGAGAAAGGTACTCAAACGAGAATTGAAAAGATACACAATTGGAATAGTAAAGATACTCAAACGATGTAAAGATACTCAGTTTGAAATAAACACACTCCAACACTTGAAAAACTCTCAAATTCAATAGAAACTCGCATCAGAAAACCTTACAGAAAGATACTCAAACGAGAATTGAAAAGATACACAATTGGAATAGTAAAGATACGGAAACGATGTAAAGATACTCAGTTTGAAAGAAACACACTCCCACACTTGCAAAACTCTCAAATTCAATAGAAACTCGCATCAGAAAGCCGTTCAGAAAGATACTCAAACGAGAATTGAAAAGATACACAATTGGAATAGTAAAGATATTCAAACGATGTAAAGATACTCAGTTTGAAAGAAACACACTCCCACACTTGCAAAACTCTCAAATTCAATAGAAACTCGCATCAGAAAGCCGTTCAGAAAGATACTCAAACGAGAATTGAAAAGATATACAATTGGAATAGTAAAGATACTCAAACGATGTAAAGATACTCAGTTTGAAAGAAACACACTCCCACACTTGCAAAACTCTCAAATTCAATAGAAACTCGCATCAGAAAGCCGTTCAGAAAGATACTTAAACGAGAATTGAAAAGATACACAATTGGAATAGTAAAGATACTCAAACGATATAAAGATACTCAGTTTGAAAGAAACAGACTCCCACACTTGCAAAACTCTCAAATTCAATAGAAACTCGCATCAGAAAGCCGTTCAGAACGATACTCAAACGAGAATTGAAAAGATACACAATTGGAATAGTAAAGATACTCAAACGATGTAAAGATACTCAGTTTGAAAGAAACACACTCTAACACTTGAAAAACTCTCAAATTCAATAGAAACTCGCATCAGAAAACCTTACAGAAAGATACTCAAACGAGAATTGAAAAGATACACAATTGGAATAGTAAAGATACGGAAACGATGTAAAGATACTCAGTTTGAAAGAAACACACTACCACACTGACAAAACTCTCAAATTCAATAGAAACTCGCATCAGAAAGCCTTAGAGAAAGATACTCAAACGAGAATTGAAAAGATACACAATTGGAATAGTAAAGATACTCAAACGATGTAAAGATACTCAGTTTGAAATAAACACACTCCAACACTTGAAAAACTCTCAAATTCAATAGAAACTCGCATCAGAAAGCCTTACAGAAAGATACTCAAACGAGAATTGAAAAGATACACAATTGGAATAGTAAAGATACGGAAACGATGTAAAGATACTCAGTTTGAAAGAAACACACTCCCACACTTGCAAAACTCTCAAATTCAATAGAAACTCGCATCAGAAAGCCGTTCAGAAAGATACTCAAACGAGAATTGAAAAGATACACAATTGGAATAGTAAATATACTCAAACGATGTAAAGATACTCAGTTTGAAAGAAACACACTCCCACACTTGCAAAATTCTCAAATTCAATAGAAACTCGCATCAGAAAGCCGTTCAGAAAGATACTCAAACTAGAATTGAAAAGATACACAATTGGAATAGTAAAGATACTCAAACGATGTAAAGATACTCAGTTTGAAAGAAACACACTCCCACACTTGAAAAACTCTCAAATTCAATAGAAACTCGCATCAGAAAGCCTTAGAGAAAGATACTCAAACGAGAATTGAAAAGATACACAATTGGAATAGTAAAGATAGGCAAACGATGTAAAGATACTCAGTTTGAAAGAAACACACTCCCTCACTTGCAAAACTCTCAAATTCAATAGAAACTCGCATCAGAAAGCCTTAGAGAAAGATACTCAAACGAGAATTGAAAAGATACACAATTGGAATAGTAAAGATACTCAAACGATGTAAAGATACTCAGTTTGAAAGAAACACACTCCAACACTTGCAAAACTCTCAAATTCAATAGAAACTCGCATCAGAAAGCCGTTCAGAAAGATACTTAAACGAGAATTGAAAAGATACAGAATTGGAATAGTAAAGATACTCAAACGATGTAAAGATACTCAGTTTGAAAGAAACAGACTCCCACACTTGCAAAACTCTCAAATTCAATAGAAACTCGCATCAGAAAGCCGTTCAGAACGATACTCAAACGAGAATTGAAAAGATACACAATTGGAATAGTAAAGATACTCAAACGATGTAAAGATACTCAGTTTGAAAGAAACACACTCTAACACTTGAAAAACTCTCAAATTCAATAGAAACTCGCATCAGAAAACCTTACAGAAAGATACTCAAACGAGAATTGAAAAGATACACAATTGGAATAGTAAAGATACGGAAACGATGTAAAGATACTCAGTTTGAAAGAAACACACTACCACACTGACAAAACTCTCAAATTCAATAGAAACTCGCATCAGAAAGCCTTAGAGAAAGATACTCAAACGAGAATTGAAAAGATACACAATTGGAATAGTAAAGATACTCAAACGATGTAAAGATACTCAGTTTGAAATAAACACACTCCAACACTTGAAAAACTCTCAAATTCAATAGAAACTCGCATCAGAAAACCTTACAGAAAGATACTCAAACGAGAATTGAAAAGATACACAATTGGAATAGTAAAGATACGGAAACGATGTAAAGATACTCAGTTTGAAAGAAACACACTCCCACACTTGCAAAACTCTCAAATTCAATAGAAACTCGCATCAGAAAGCCGTTCAGAAAGATACTCAAACGAGAATTGAAAAGATACACAATTGGAATAGTAAAGATATTCAAACGATGTAAAGATACTCAGTTTGAAAGAAACACACTCCCACACTTGCAAAACTCTCAAATTCAATAGAAACTCGCATCAGAAAGCCGTTCAGAAAGATACTCAAACGAGAATTGAAAAGATATACAATTGGAATAGTAAAGATACTCAAACGATGTAAAGATACTCAGTTTGAAAGAAACACACTCCCACACTTGCAAAACTCTCAAATTCAATAGAAACTCGCATCAGAAAGCCTTAGAGAAAGATACTCAAACGAGAATTGAAAAGATACACAATTGGAATAGTAAAGATACTGAAACGATGTAAAGATACTCAGTTTGAAAGAAACATACTCCCACACTTGCAAAACTCTCAAATTCAATAGAAACTCGCATCAGAAAGCCTTAGAGAAAGATACTCAAACGAGAATTGAAAAGATACACAATTGGAATAGTAAAGATAGGCAAACGATGTAAAGATACTCAGTTTGAAAGAAACACACTCCCTCACTTGCAAAACTCTCAAATTCAATAGAAACTCGCATCAGAAAGCCTTAGAGAAAGATACTCAAACGAGAATTGAAAAGATACACAATTGGAATAGTAAAGATACTCAAACGATGTAAAGATACTCAGTTTGAAAGAAACACACTCCACCACTTGCAAAACTCTCAAATTCAATAGAAACTCGCATCAGAAAGCCGTTCAGAAAGATACTCAAACTAGAATTGAAAAGATACACAATTGGAATAGTAAAGATACGGAAACGATGTAAAGATACTCAGTTTGAAATAAACACACTCCAACACTTGCAAAACTCTCAAATTCAATAGAAACTCGCATCAGAAAGCCGTTCAGAAAGATACTCAAACGAGAATTGAAAAGATACACAATTGGAATAGTAAAGATACTCAAACGATGTAAAGATACTCAGTTTGAAAGAAACACACTCCACCACTTGCAAAACTCTCAAATTCAATAGAAACTCGCATCAGAAAGCCGTTCAGAAAGATACTCAAACTAGAATTGAAAAGATACACAATTGGAATAGTAAAGATACGGAAACGATGTAAAGATACTCAGTTTGAAAGAAACAGACTCCCACACTTGCAAAACTCTCAAATTCAATAGAAACTCGCATCAGAAAGCCGTTCAGAAAGATACTCAAACGAGAATTGAAAAGATACACAATTGGAATAGTAAAGATACTCAAACGATGTAAAGATACTCAGTTTGAAAGAAACAGACTCCCACACTTGCAAAACTCTCAAATTCAATAGAAACTCGCATCAGAAAGCCGTTCAGAACGATACTCAAACGAGAATTGAAAAGATACACAATTGGAATAGTAAAGATACTCAAACGATGTAAAGATACTCAGTTTGAAAGAAACACACTCAAACACTTGAAAAACTCTCAAATTCAATAGAAACTCGCATCAGAAAACCTTACAGAAAGATACTCAAACGAGAATTGAAAAGATACACAATTGGAATAGTAAAGATACGGAAACGATGTAAAGATACTCAGTTTGAAAGAAACACACTCCCACACTTGCAAAACTCTCAAATTCAATAGAAACTCGGATCAGAAAGCCGTTCAGAAACATACTCAAACGAGAATTGAAAAGATACACAATTGGAATAGTAAAGATATTCAAACGATGTAAAGATACTCAGTTTGAAAGAAACACACTCCCACACTTGCAAAACTCTCAAATTCAATAGAAACTCGCATCAGAAAGCCGTTCAGAAAGATACTCAAACGATAATTGAAAAGATACACAATTGGAATAGTAAAGATACTCAAACGATGTAAAGATACTCAGTTTGAAAGAAACACACTCCCACACTTGCAAAACTCTCAAATTCAATAGAAACTCGCATCAGAAAGCCTTAGAGAAAGATACTCAAACGAGAATTGAAAAGATACACAATTGGAATAGTAAAGATACTCAAACGATGTAAAGATACTCAGTTTGAAATAAACACACTCCAACACTTGAAAAACTCTCAAATTCAATAGAAACTCGCATCAGAAAGCCGTTCAGAAAGATACTCAAACGATAATTGAAAAGATACACAATTGGAATAGTAAAGATACGCAAACGATGTAAAGATACTCAGTTTGAAAGAAACACACTCCCACACTTGCAAAACTCTCAAATTCAATAGAAACTCGCATCAGAAAGCCTTAGAGAAAGATACTCAAACGAGAATTGAAAAGATACACAATTGGAATAGTAAAGATACTCAAACGATGTAAAGATACTCAGTTTGAAATAAACACACTCCAACACTTGAAAAACTCTCAAATTCAATAGAAACTCGCATCAGAAAACTTTACAGAAAGATACTCAAACGAGAATTGAAAAGATACACAATTGGAATAGTAAAGATACGGAAACGATGTAAAGATACTCAGTTTGAAAGAAACACACTCCCACACTTGCAAAACTCTCAAATTCAATAGAAACTCGGATCAGAAAGCCGTTCAGAAACATACTCAAACGAGAATTGAAAAGATACACAATTGGAATAGTAAAGATATTCAAACGATGTAAAGATACTCAGTTTGAAAGAAACACACTCCCACACTTGCAAAACTCTCAAATTCAATAGAAACTCGCATCAGAAAGCCGTTCAGAAAGATACTCAAACGAGAATTGAAAAGATACACAATTGGAATAGTAAAGATACTCAAACGATGTAAAGATACTCAGTTTGAAAGAAACACACTCCCACACTTGCAAAACTCTCAAATTCAATAGAAACTCGCATCAGAAAGCCTTAGAGAAAGATACTCAAACGAGAATTGAAAAGATACACAATTGGAATAGTAAAGATACTCAAACGATGTAAAGATACTCAGTTTGAAAGAAACACACTCCAACACTTGCAAAACTCTCAAATTCAATAGAAACTCGCATCAGAAAACCGTTCAGAAAGATACTCAAACGAGAATTGAAAAGATACACAATTGGAATAGTAAAGATACTCAAACGATGTAAAGATACTCAGTTTGAAAGAAACACACTCTAACACTTGAAAAACTCTCAAATTCAATAGAAACTCGCATCAGAAAACCTTACAGAAAGATACTCAAACGAGAATTGAAAAGATACACAATTGGAATAGTAAAGATACGGAAACGATGTAAAGATACTCAGTTTGAAAGAAACACACTCCCTCACTTGCAAAACTCTCAAATTCAATAGAAACTCGCATCAGAAAGCCTTAGAGAAAGATACTCAAACGAGAATTGAAAAGATACACAATTGGAATAGTAAAGATACGGAAACGATGTAAAGATACTCAGTTTGAAATAAACACACTCCAACACTTGCAAAACTCTCAAATTCAATAGAAACTCGCATCAGAAAGCCGTTCAGAAAGATACTCAAACGAGAATTGAAAAGATACACAATTGGAATAGTAAAGATACTCAAACGATGTAAAGATACTCAGTTTGAAAGAAACACACTCCACCACTTGCAAAACTCTCAAATTCAATAGAAACTCGCATCAGAAAGCCGTTCAGAAAGATACTCAAACTAGAATTGAAAAGATACACAATTGGAATAGTAAAGATACGGAAACGATGTAAAGATACTCAGTTTGAAATAAACACACTCCAACACTTGCAAAACTCTCAAATTCAATAGAAACTCGCATCAGAAAGCCGTTCAGAAAGATACTCAAACGAGAATTGAAAAGATACACAATTGGAATAGTAAAGATACTCAAACGATGTAAAGATACTCAGTTTGAAAGAAACACACTCCAACACTTGCAAAACTCTCAAATTCAATAGAAACTCGAATCAGAAAGCCGTTCAGAAAGATACTCAAACGAGAATTGAAAAGATACACAATTGGAATAGTAAAGATACTCAAACGATGTAAAGATACTCAGTTTGAAAGAAACACACTCTAACACTTGAAAAACTCTCAAATTCAATAAAAACTCGCATCAGAAAACCTTACAGAAAGATACTCAAACGAGAATTGAAAAGATACACAATTGGAATAGTAAAGATACGGAAACGATGTAAAGATACTCAGTTTGAAAGAAACATACTCCCACACTTGCAAAACTCTCAAATTCAATAGAAACTCGCATCAGAAAGCCTTAGAGAAAGATACTCAAACGAGAATTGAAAAGATACACAATTGGAATAGTAAAGATAGGCAAACGATGTAAAGATACTCAGTTTGAAAGAAACACACTCCCTCACTTGCAAAACTCTCAAATTCAATAGAAACTCGCATCAGAAAGCCTTAGAGAAAGATACTCAAACGAGAATTGAAAAGATACACAATTGGAATAGTAAAGATACTCAAACGATGTAAAGATAATCAGTTTGAAAGAAACACACTCCACCACTTGCAAAACTCTCAAATTCAATAGAAACTCGCATCAGAAAGCCGTTCAGAAAGATACTCAAACTAGAATTGAAAAGATACACAATTGGAATAGTAAAGATACGGAAACGATGTAAAGATACTCAGTTTGAAAGAAACACACTCCAACACTTGCAAAACTCTCAAATTCAATAGAAACTCGCATCAGAAAGCCGTTCAGAAAGATACTCAAACGAGAATTGAAAAGATACACAATTGGAATAGTAAAGATACTCAAACGATGTAAAGATACTCAGTTTGAAATAAACACACTCCAACACTTGAAAAACTCTCAAATTCAATAGAAACTCGCATCAGAAAACCTTACAGAAAGATACTCAAACGAGAATTGAAAAGATACACAATTGGAATAGTAAAGATACGGAAACGAAGTAAAGATACTCAGTTTGAAAGAAACACACTCCCACACTTGCAAAACTCTCAAATTCAATAGAAACTCGCATCAGAAAGCCGTTCAGAAAGATACTCAAACGAGAATTGAAAAGATACACAATTGGAATAGTAAAGATACTCAAACGATGTAAAGATACTCAGTTTGAAAGAAACACACTCCACCACTTGAAAAACTCTCAAGTTCAATAGAAACTCGCATCAGAAAGCCGTTCAGAAAGATACTCAAACGAGAATTGAAAAGATACACAATTGGAATAGTAAAGATACTCAAACGATGTAAAGATACTCAGTTTGAAAGAAACACACTCCAACACTTGCAAAACTCTCAAATTCAATAGAAACTCGAATCAGAAAGCCGTTCAGAAAGATACTCAAACGAGAATTGAAAAGATACACAATTGGAATAGTAAAGATACTCAAACGATGTAAAGATACTCAGTTTGAAAGAAACACACTCCCACACTTGCAAAACTCTCAAATGCAATAGAAACTCGCATCAGAAAGCCTTAGAGAAAGATACTCAAACGAGAATTGAAAAGATACACAATTGGAATAGTAAAGATACTCAAACGATGTAAAGATACTCAGTTTGAAAGAAACACACTCCAACACTTGCAAAACTCTCAAATTCAATAGAAACTCGCATCAGAAAGCCGTTCAGAAAGATACTCAAACGAGAATTGAAAAGATACACAATTGGAATAGTAAAGATACTCAAACGATGTAAAGATACTCAGTTTGAAAGAAACAGACTCCCACACTTGCAAAACTCTCAAATTCAATAGAAACTCGCATCAGAAAGCCGTTCAGAACGATACTCAAACGAGAATTGAAAAGATACACAATTGGAATAGTAAAGATACTCAAACGATGTAAAGATACTCAGTTTGAAAGAAACACACTCTAACACTTGAAAAACTCTCAAGTTCAATAGAAACTCGCATCAGAAAACCTTACAGAAAGATACTCAAACGAGAATTGAAAAGATACACAATTGGAATAGTAAAGATACGGAAACGATGTAAAGATACTCAGTTTGAAAGAAACACACTACCACACTGACAAAACTCTCAAATTCAATAGAAACTCGCATCAGAAGCCTTAGAGAAAGATACTCAAACGAGAATTGAAAAGATACACAATTGGAATAGTAAAGATACTCAAACGATGTAAAGATACTAAGTTTGAAATAAACACACTCCAACACTTGAAAAACTCTCAAATTCAATAGAAACTCGCATCAGAAAACCTAACAGAAAGATACTCAAACGAGAATTGAAAAGATACACAATTGGAATAGTAAAGATACGGAAACGATGTAAAGATACTCAGTTTGAAAGAAACACACTCCCACACTTGCAAAACTCTCAAATTCAATAGAAACTCGCATCAGAAAGCCGTTCAGAAAGATACTCAAACGAGAATTGAAAAGATACACAATTGGAATAGTAAAGATATTCAAACGATGTAAAGATACTCAGTTTGAAAGAAACACACTCCCACACTTGGAAAACTCTCAAATTCAATAGAAACTCGCATCAGAAAGCCGTTCAGAAAGATACTCAAACGAGAATTGAAAAGATACACAATTGGAATAGTAAAGATACTCAAACGATGTAAAGATACTCAGTTTGAAAGAAACACACTCCCACACTTGCAAAACTCTCAAATTCAATAGAAACTCGCATCAGAAAGCCTTAGAGAAAGATACTCAAACGAGAATTGAAAAGATACACAATTGGAATAGTAAAGATACTCAAACGATGTAAAGATACTCAGTTTGAAAGAAACAGACTCGCACACTTGCAAAACTCTCAAATTCAATAGAAACTCGCATCAGAAAGCCGTTCAGAAAGATACTCAAACGACAATTGAAAAGATACACAATTGGAATAGTAAAGATACTCAAACGATGTAAAGATACTCAGTTTGAAAGAAACACACTCTAACACTTGAAAAACTCTCAAATTCAATAGAAACTCGCATCAGAAAACCTTACAGAAAGATACTCAAACGAGAATTGAAAAGATACACAATTGGAATAGTAAAGATATGGAAACGATGTAAAGATACTCAGTTTGAAAGAAACACACTACCACACTTGCAAAACTCTCAAATTCAATAGAAACTCGCATCAGAAAGCGTTAGAGAAAGATACTCAAACGAGAATTGAAAAGATACACAATTGGAATAGTAAAGATACTCAAACGATGTAAAGATACTCAGTTTGAAAGAAACACACTCCAACACTTGCAAAACTCTCAAATTCAATAGAAACTCGCATCAGAAAGCCGTTCAGAAAGATACTCAAACGAGAATTGAAAAGATACACAATTGGAATAGTAAAGATACTCAAACGATGTAAAGATACTCAGTTTGAAAGAAACACACTCCCACACTTGCAAAACTCTCAAATTCAATAGAAACTCGCATCAGAAAGCCTTAGAGAAAGATACTCAAACGAGAATTGAAAAGATACACAATTGGAATAGTAAAGATACTGAAACGATGTAAAGATACTCAGTTTGAAAGAAACATACTCCCACACTTGCAAAACTCTCAAATTCAATAGAAACTCGCATCAGAAAGCCTTAGAGAAAGATACTCAAACGAGAATTGAAAAGATACACAATTGGAATAGTAAAGATAGGCAAAAGATGTAAAGATACTCAGTTTGAAAGAAACACACTCCCTCACTTGCAAAACTCTCAAATTCAATAGAAACTCGCATCAGAAAGCCTTAGAGAAAGATACTCAAACGAGAATTGAAAAGATACACAATTGGAATAGTAAAGATACTCAAACGATGTAAAGATACTCAGTTTGAAAGAAACACACTCCAACACTTGCAAAACTCTCAAATTCAATAGAAACTCGCATCAGAAAGCCGTTCAGAAAGATACTCAAACGAGAATTGAAAAGATACACAATTGGAATAGTAAAGATACTCAAACGATGTAAAGATACTCAGTTTGAAAGAAACAGACTCCCACACTTGCAAAACTCTCAAATTCAATAGAAACTCGCATCAGAAAGCCGTTCAGAACGATACTCAAACGAGAATTGAAAAGATACACAATTGGAATAGTAAAGATACTCAAACGATGTAAAGATACTCAGTTTGAAAGAAACACACTCTAACACTTGAAAAACTCTCAAATTCAATAGAAACTCGCATCAGAAAACCTTACAGAAAGATACTCAAACGAGAATTGAAAAGATACACAATTGGAATAGTAAAGATACGGAAACGATGTAAAGATACTCAGTTTGAAAGAAACACACTCCCACACTTGCAAAACTCTCAAATTCAATAGAAACTCGGATCAGAAAGCCGTTCAGAAACATACTCAAACGAGAATTGAAAAGATACACAATTGGAATAGTAAAGATATTCAAACGATGTAAAGATACTCAGTTTGAAAGAAACACACTCCCACACTTGCAAAACTCTCAAATTCAATAGAAACTCGCATCAGAAAGCCGTTCAGAAAGATACTCAAACGATAATTGAAAAGATACACAATTGGAATAGTAAAGATACTCAAACGATGTAAAGATACTCAGTTTGAAAGAAACACACTCCCACACTTGCAAAACTCTCAAATTCAATAGAAACTCGCATCAGAAAGCCTTAGAGAAAGATACTCAAACGAGAATTGAAAAGATACACAATTGGAATAGTAAAGATACTCAAACGATGTAAAGATACTCAGTTTGAAATAAACACACTCCAACACTTGAAAAACTCTCAAATTCAATAGAAACTCGCATCAGAAAGCCGTTCAGAAAGATACTCAAACGATAATTGAAAAGATACACAATTGGAATAGTAAAGATACGCAAACGATGTAAAGATACTCAGTTTGAAAGAAACACACTCCCACACTTGCAAAACTCTCAAATTCAATAGAAACTCGCATCAGAAAGCCTTAGAGAAAGATACTCAAACGAGAATTGAAAAGATACACAATTGGAATAGTAAAGATACTCAAACGATGTAAAGATACTCAGTTTGAAATAAACACACTCCAACACTTGAAAAACTCTCAAATTCAATAGAAACTCGCATCAGAAAACTTTACAGAAAGATACTCAAACGAGAATTGAAAAGATACACAATTGGAATAGTAAAGATACGGAAACGATTTAAAGATACTCAGTTTGAAAGAAACACACTCCCACACTTGCAAAACTCTCAAATTCAATAGAAACTCGGATCAGAAAGCCGTTCAGAAACATACTCAAACGAGAATTGAAAAGATACACAATTGGAATAGTAAAGATATTCAAACGATGTAAAGATACTCAGTTTGAAAGAAACACACTCCCACACTTGCAAAACTCTCAAATTCAATAGAAACTCGCATCAGAAAGCCGTTCAGAAAGATACTCAAACGAGAATTGAAAAGATACACAATTGGAATAGTAAAGATACTCAAACGATGTAAAGATACTCAGTTTGAAAGAAACACACTCCCACACTTGCAAAACTCTCAAATTCAATAGAAACTCGCATCAGAAAGCCTTAGAGAAAGATACTCAAACGAGAATTGAAAAGATACACAATTGGAATAGTAAAGATACTCAAACGATGTAAAGATACTCAGTTTGAAAGAAACACACTCCAACACTTGCAAAACTCTCAAATTCAATAGAAACTCGCATCAGAAAACCGTTCAGAAAGATACTCAAACGAGAATTGAAAAGATACACAATTGGAATAGTAAAGATACTCAAACGATGTAAAGATACTCAGTTTGAAAGAAACACACTCTAACACTTGAAAAACTCTCAAATTCAATAGAAACTCGCATCAGAAAACCTTACAGAAAGATACTCAAACGAGAATTGAAAAGATACACAATTGGAATAGTAAAGATACGGAAACGATGTAAAGATACTCAGTTTGAAAGAAACACACTCCCTCACTTGCAAAACTCTCAAATTCAATAGAAACTCGCATCAGAAAGCCTTAGAGAAAGATACTCAAACGAGAATTGAAAAGATACACAATTGGAATAGTAAAGATACTCAAACGATGTAAAGATACTCAGTTTGAAAGAAACACACTCCAACACTTGCAAAACTCTCAAATTCAATAGAAACTCGCATCAGAAAGCCGTTCAGAAAGATACTCAAACGAGAATTGAAAAGATACACAATTGGAATAGTAAAGATACTCAAACGATGTAAAGATACTCAGTTTGAAAGAAACACACTCCCACACTTGCAAAACTCTCAAATTCAATAGAAACTCGCATCAGAAAGCCTTAGAGAAAGATACTCAAACGAGAATTGAAAAGATACACAATTGGAATAGTAAAGATACTCAAACGATGTAAAGATACTCAGTTTGAAAGAAACACACTCCAACACTTGCAAAACTCTCAAATTCAATAGAAACTCGCATCAGAAAGCCGTTCAGAAAGATACTCAAACGAGAATTGAAAAGATACACAATTGGAATAGTAAAGATACTCAAACGATGTAAAGATACTCAGTTTGAAAGAAACACACTCTAACACTTGAAAAACTCTCAAATTCAATAGAAACTCGCATCAGAAAACCTTACAGAAAGATACTCAAACGAGAATTGAAAAGATACACAATTGGAATAGTAAAGATATGGAAACGATGTAAAGATACTCAGTTTGAAAGAAACACACTACCACACTTGCAAAACTCTCAAATTCAATAGAAACTAGCATCAGAAAGCCTTAGAGAAAGATACTCAAACGAGAATTGAAAAGATACACAATTGGAATAGTAAAGATACTCAAACGATGTAAAGATACTCAGTTTGAAAGAAACACACTCCAACACTTGCAAAACTCTCAAATTCAATAGAAACTCGCATTAGAAAGCCGTTCAGAAAGATACTCAAACGAGAATTGAAAAGATACACAATTGGAATAGTAAAGATACTCAAACGATGTAAAGATACTCAGTTTGAAAGAAACACACTCCCACACTTTCAAAACTCTCAAATTCAATAGAAACTCGCATCAGAAAGCCTTAGAGAAAGATACTCAAACGAGAATTGAAAAGATACACAATTGGAATAGTAAAGATACTCAAACGATGTAAAGATACTCAGTTTGAAAGAAACACACTCCAACACTTGCAAAACTCTCAAATTCAATAGAAACTCGCATCAGAAAGCCGTTCAGAAAGATACTCAAACGAGAATTGAAAAGATACACAATTGGAATATTAAAGATACTCAAACGATGTAAAGATACTCAGTTTGAAAGAAACAGACTCCCACACTTGCAAAACTCTCAAATTCAATAGAAACTCGCATCACAAAGCCGTTCAGAAAGATACTCAAACGAGAATTGAAAAGATACACAATTGGAATAGTAAAGATACTCAAACGATGTAAAGATACTCAGTTTGAAAGAAACACACTCTAACACTTGAAAAACTCTCAAATTCAATAGAAACTCGCATCAGAAAACCTTACAGAAAGATACTCAAACGAGAATTGAAAAGATACACAATTGGAATAGTAAAGATATGGAAACGATGTAAAGATACTCAGTTTGAAAGAAACACACTACCACACTTGCAAAACTCTCAAATTCAATAGAAACTCGCATCAGAAAGCCTTAGAGAAAGATACTCAAACCAGAATTGAAAAGATACACAATTGGAATAGTAAAGATACTCAAACGATGTAAAGATACTCAGTTTGAAAGAAACACACTCCAACACTTGCAAAACTCTCAAATTCAATAGAAACTCGCATCAGAAAGCCGTTCAGAAAGATACTCAAACGAGAATTGAAAAGATACACAATTGGAATAGTAAAGATACGCAAACGATGTAAAGATACTCAGTTTGAAAGAAACACACTCCAACACTTGCAAAACTCTCAAATTCAATAGAAACTCGCATCAGAAAGCCGTTCAGAAAGATACTCAAACGAGAATTGAAAAGATACACAATTGGAATAGTAAAGATACTCAAACGATGTAAAGATACTCAGTTTGAAAGAAACACACTCTAACACTTGAAAAACTCTCAAATTCAATAGAAACTCGCATCAGAAAGCCTTAGAGAAAGATACTCAAACGAGAATTGAAAAGATACACAATTGGAATAGTAAAGATACTCAAACGATGTAAAGATACTCAGTGTGAAAGAAACACACTCCAACACTTGCAAAACTCTCAAATTCAATAGAAACTCGCATCAGAAAACCGTTCAGAAAGATACTCAAACGAGAATTGAAAAGATACACAATTGGAATAGTAAAGATACTCAAACGATGTAAAGATACTCAGTTTGAAAGAAACACACTGTAACACTTGAAAAACTCTCAAATTCAATAGAAACTCGCATCAGAAAACCTTACAGAAAGATACTCAAACGAGAATTGAAAAGATACACAATTGGAATAGTAAAGATACGGAAACGATGTAAAGATACTCAGTTTGAAAGAAACATACTCCCACACTTGCAAAACTCTCAAATTCAATAGAAACTCGCATCAGAAAGCCTTAGAGAAAGATACTCAAACGAGAATTGAAAAGATACACAATTGGAATAGTAAAGATACTCAAACGATGTAAAGATACTCAGTTTGAAAGAAACACACTGTAACACTTGCAAAACTCTCAAATTCAATAGAAACTCGCATCAGAAAGCCTTAGAGAAAGATACTCAAACGAGAATTGAAAAGATACACAATTGGAATAGTAAAGATAGGCAAACGATGTAAAGATACGCAGTTTGAAAGAAACACACTCCCTCACTTGCAAAACTCTCAAATTCAATAGAAACTCGCATCAGAAAGCCTTAGAGAAAGATACTCAAACGAGAATTGAAAAGATACACAATTGGAATAGTAAAGATACTCAAACGATGTAAAGATACTCAGTTTGAAAGAAACACACTCCAACACTTGCAAAACTCTCAAATTCAATAGAAACTCGCATCAGAAAGCCGTTCAGAAAGATACTCAAACGAGAATTGAAAAGATACACAATTGGAATAGTAAAGATACTCAAACGATGTAAAGATACTCAGTTTGAAAGAAACACACTCCCACACTTGCAAAACTCTCAAATTCAATAGAAACTCGCATCAGAAAGCCTTAGAGAAAGATACTCAAACGAGAATTGAAAAGATACACAATTGGAATAGTAAAGATACTCAAACGATGTAAAGATACTCAGTTTGAAAGAAACACACTCTAACACTTGAAAAACTCTCAAATTCAATAGAAACTCGCATCAGAAAGCCTTAGAGAAAGATACTCAAACGAGAATTGAAAAGATACACAATTGGAATAGTAAAGATACTCAAACGATGTAAAGATACTCAGTTTGAAATAAACACACTCCAACACTTGAAAAACTCTTAAATTCAATAGAAACTCGCATCAGAAAACCTTACAGAAAGATACTCAAACGAGAATTGAAAAGATACACAATTGGAATAGTAAAGATACGGAAACGATGTAAAGATACTCAGTTTGAAAGAAACACACTCCCACACTTGCAAAACTCTCAAATTCAATAGAAACTCGCATCAGAAAGCCGTTCAGAAAGATACTCAAACGAGAATTGAAAAGATACACAATTGGAATAGTAAAGATACTCAAACGATGTAAAGATACTCAGTTTGAAAGAAACACACTCCCACACTTGCAAAACTCTCAAATTCAATAGAAACTCGCATCAGAAAGCCGTTCAGAAAGATACTCAAACGAGAATTGAAAAGATACACAATTGGAATAGTAAAGATATGGAAACGATGTAAAGATACTCAGTTTGAAAGAAACACACTACCACACTTGCAAAACTCTCAAATTCAATAGAAAATCGCATCAGAAAGCCTTAGAGAAAGATACTCAAACCAGAATTGAAAAGATACACAATTGGAATAGTAAAGATACTCAAACGATGTAAAGATACTCAGTTTGAAAGAAACACACTCCAACACTTGCAAAACTCTCAAATTCAATAGAAACTCGCATCAGAAAGCCGTTCAGAAAGATACTCAAACCAGAATTGAAAAGATACACAATTGGAATAGTAAAGATACTCAAACGATGTAAAGATACTCAGTTTGAAAGAAACACACTGTAACACTTGCAAAACTCTCAAATTCAATAGAAACTCGCATCAGAAAGCCTTAGAGAAAGATACTCAAACGAGAATTGAAAAGATACACAATTGGAATAGTAAAGATAGGCAAACGATGTAAAGATACTCAGTTTGAAAGAAACACACTCCCACACTTGCAAAACTCTCAAATTCAATAGAAACTCGCATCAGAAAGCCTTAGAGAAAGATACTCAAACGAGAATTGAAAAGATACACAATTGGAATAGTAAAGATACTCAAACGATGTAAAGATACTCAGTGTGAAAGAAACACACTCCAACACTTGCAAAACTCTCAAATTCAATAGAAACTCGCATCAGAAAACCGTTCAGAAAGATACTCAAACGAGAATTGAAAAGATACACAATTGGAATAGTAAAGATACTCAAACGATGTAAAGATACTCAGTTTGAAAGAAACACACTGTAACACTTGAAAAACTCTCAAATTCAATAGAAACTCGCATCAGAAAACCTTACAGAAAGATACTCAAACGAGAATTGAAAAGATACACAATTGGAATAGTAAAGATACGGAAACGATGTAAAGATACTCAGTTTGAAAGAAACATACTCCCACACTTGCAAAACTCTCAAATTCAATAGAAACTCGCATCAGAAAGCCTTAGAGAAAAATACTCAAACGAGAATTGAAAAGATACACAATTGGAATAGTAAAGATACTCAAACGATGTAAAGATACTCAGTTTGAAAGAAACACACTCCAACACTTGCAAAACTCTCAAATTCAATAGAAACTCGAATCAGAAAGCCGTTCAGAAAGATACTCAAACGAGAATTGAAAAGATACACAATTGGAATAGTAAAGATACTCAAACGATGTAAAGATACTCAGTTTGAAAGAAACACACTCCAACACTTGCAAAACTCTCAAATTCAATAGAAACTCGCATCAGAAAGCCGTTCAGAAAGATACTCAAACGAGAATTGAAAAGATACACAATTGGAATAGTAAAGATACGCAAACGATGTAAAGATACTCAGTTTGAAAGAAACATACTCCCACACTTGCAAAACTCTCAAATTCAATAGAAACTCGCATCAGAAAGCCTTAGAGAAAAATACTCAAACGAGAATTGAAAAGATACACAATTGGAATAGTAAAGATACTCAAACGATGTAAAGATACTCAGTTTGAAAGAAACACACTCCAACACTTGCAAAACTCTCAAATTCAATAGAAACTCGCATCAGAAAGCCTTAGAGAAAGATACTCAAACGAGAATTGAAAAGATACACAATTGGAATAGTAAAGATACTCAAACGATGTAAAGATACTCAGTGTGAAAGAAACACACTCCAACACTTGCAAAACTCTCAAATTCAATAGAAACTCGCATCAGAAAACCGTTCAGAAAGATACTCAAACGAGAATTGAAAAGATACACAATTGGAATAGTAAAGATACTCAAACGATGTAAAGATACTCAGTTTGAAAGAAACACACTGTAACACTTGAAAAACTCTCAAATTCAATAGAAACTCGCATCAGAAAACCTTACAGAAAGATACTCAAACGAGAATTGAAAAGATACACAATTGGAATAGTAAAGATATGGAAACGATGTAAAGATACTCAGTTTGAAAGAAACACACTACCACACTTGCAAAACTCTCAAATTCAATAGAAACTCGCATCAGAAAGCCTTAGAGAAAGATACTCAAACCAGAATTGAAAAGATACACAATTGGAATAGTAAAGATACTCAAACGATGTAAAGATACTCAGTTTGAAAGAAACACACTCCAACACTTGCAAAACTCTCAAATTCAATAGAAACTCGCATCAGAAAGCCGTTCAGAAAGATACTCAAACGAGAATTGAAAAGATACACAATTGGAATAGTAAAGATACGCAAACGATGTAAAGATACTCAGTTTGAAAGAAACACACTCCAACACTTGCAAAACTCTCAAATTCAATAGAAACTCGCATCAGAAAGCCGTTCAGAAAGATACTCAAACGAGAATTGAAAAGATACACAATTGGAATAGTAAAGATACTCAAACGATGTAAAGATACTCAGTTTGAAAGAAACACACTCTAACACTTGAAAAACTCTCAAATTCAATAGAAACTCGCATCAGAAAGCCTTAGAGAAAGATACTCAAACGAGAATTGAAAAGATACACAATTGGAATAGTAAAGATACTCAAACGATGTAAAGATATTCAGTGTGAAAGAAACACACTCCAACACTTGCAAAACTCTCAAATTCAATAGAAACTCGCATCAGAAAACCGTTCAGAAAGATACTCAAACGAGAATTGAAAAGATACACAATTGGAATAGTAAAGATACTCAAACGATGTAAAGATACTCAGTTTGAAAGAAACACACTGTAACACTTGAAAAACTCTCAAATTCAATAGAAACTCGCATCAGAAAGCCTTAGAGAAAGATACTCAAACGAGAATTGAAAAGATACACAATTGGAATAGTAAAGATACTCAAACGATGTAAAGATACTCAGTTTGAAATAAACACACTCCAACACTTGAAAAACTCTTAAATTCAATAGAAACTCGCATCAGAAAACCTTACAGAAAGATACTCAAACGAGAATTGAAAAGATACACAATTGGAATAGTAAAGATACGGAAACGATGTAAAGATACTCAGTTTGAAAGAAACACACTCCCACACTTGCAAAACTCTCAAATTCAATAGAAACTCGCATCAGAAAGCCGTTCAGAAAGATACTCAAACGAGAATTGAAAAGATACACAATTGGAATAGTAAAGATACTCAAACGATGTAAAGATACTCAGTTTGAAAGAAACACACTCCCACACTTGCAAAACTCTCAAATTCAATAGAAACTCGCATCAGAAAGCCGTTCAGAAAGATACTCAAACGAGAATTGAAAAGATACACAATTGGAATAGTAAAGATATGGAAACGATGTAAAGATACTCAGTTTGAAAGAAACACACTACCACACTTGCAAAACTCTCAAATTCAATAGAAAATCGCATCAGAAAGCCTTAGAGAAAGATACTCAAACCAGAATTGAAAAGATACACAATTGGAATAGTAAAGATACTCAAACGATGTAAAGATACTCAGTTTGAAAGAAACACACTCCAACACTTGCAAAACTCTCAAATTCAATAGAAACTCGCATCAGAAAGCCGTTCAGAAAGATACTCAAACCAGAATTGAAAAGATACACAATTGGAATAGTAAAGATACTCAAACGATGGAAAGATACTCAGTTTGAAAGAAACACACTCCCACACTTGCAAAACTCTCAAATTCAATAGAAACTCGCATCAGAAAGCCTTAGAGAAAGATACTCAAACGAGAATTGAAAAGATACACAATTGGAATAGTAAAGATACTCAAACGATGTAAAGATACTCAGTGTGAAAGAAACACACTCCAACACTTGCAAAACTCTCAAATTCAATAGAAACTCGCATCAGAAAACCGTTCAGAAAGATACTCAAACGAGAATTGAAAAGATACACAATTGGAATAGTAAAGATACTCAAACGATGTAAAGATACTCAGTTTGAAAGAAACACACTGTAACACTTGCAAAACTCTCAAATTCAATAGAAACTCGCATCAGAAAACCTTACAGAAAGATACTCAAACGAGAATTGAAAAGATACACACTTGGAATAGTAAAGATACGGAAACGATGTAAAGATACTCAGTTTGAAAGAAACATACTCCCACACTTGCAAAACTCTCAAATTCAATAGAAACTCGCATCAGAAAGCCTTAGAGAAAAATACTCAAACGAGAATTGAAAAGATACACAATTGGAATAGTAAAGATACTCAAACGATGTAAAGATACTCAGTTTGAAAGAAACACACTGTAACACTTGCAAAACTCTCAAATTCAATAGAAACTCGCATCAGAAAGCCTTAGAGAAAGATACTCAAACGAGAATTGAAAAGATACACAATTGGAATAGTAAAGATAGGCAAACGATGTAAAGATACGCAGTTTGAAAGAAACACACTCCCTCACTTGCAAAACTCTCAAATTCAATAGAAACTCGCATCAGAAAGCCTTAGAGAAAGATACTCAAACGAGAATTGAAAAGATACACAATTGGAATAGTAAAGATACTCAAACGATGTAAAGATACTCAGTTTGAAAGAAACACACTCCAACACTTGCAAAACTCTCAAATTCAATAGAAACTCGCATCAGAAAGCCGTTCAGAAAGATACTCAAACGAGAATTGAAAAGATACACAATTGGAATAGTAAAGATACTCAAACGATGTAAAGATACTCAGTTTGAAAGAAACACACTCCCACACTTGCAAAACTCTCAAATTCAATAGAAACTCGCATCAGAAAGCCTTAGAGAAAGATACTCAAACGAGAATTGAAAAGATACACAATTGGAATAGTAAAGATATTCAAACGATGTAAAGATACTCAGTTTGAAAGAAACACACTCCCACACTTGCAAAACTCTCAAATTCAATAGAAACTCGCATCAGAAAGCCGTTCAGAAAGATACTCAAACGAGAATTGAAAAGATACACAATTGGAATAGTAAAGATACTCAAACGATGTAAAGATACTCAGTTTGAAAGAAACACACTCCCTCACTTGCAAAACTCTCAAATTCAATAGAAACTCGCATCAGAAAGCCGTTCAGAAAGATACTCAAACGAGAATTGAAAAGATACACAATTGGAATAGTAAAGATACTCAAACGATGTAAAGATACTCAGTTTGAAAGAAACAGACTCCCACACTTGCAAAACTCTCAAATTCAATAGAAACTCGCATCAGAAAGCCGTTCAGAAAGATACTCAAACGAGAATTGAAAAGATACACAATTGGAATAGTAAAGATATGGAAACGATGTAAAGATACTCAGTTTGAAAGAAACACACTACCACACTTGCAAAACTCTCAAATTCAATAGAAACTCGCATCAGAAAGCCTTAGAGAAAGATACTCAAACCAGAATTGAAAAGATACACAATTGGAATAGTAAAGATACTCAAACGATGTAAAGATACTCAGTTTGAAAGAAACACACTCCAACACTTGCAAAACTCTCAAATTCAATAGAAACTCGCATCAGAAAGCCGTTCAGAAAGATACTCAAACCAGAATTGAAAAGATACACAATTGGAATAGTAAAGATACTCAAACGATGTAAAGATACTCAGTTTGAAAGAAACACACTCCCTCACTTGCAAAACTCTCAAATTCAATAGAAACTCGCATCAGAAAGCCTTAGAGAAAGATACTCAAACGAGAATTGAAAAGATACACAATTGGAATAGTAAAGATACTCAAACGATGTAAAGATACTCAGTTTGAAAGAAACACACTCCAACACTTGCAAAACTCTCAAATTCAATAGAAACTCGAATCAGAAAGCCGTTCAGAAAGATACTCAAACGAGAATTGAAAAGATACACAATTGGAATAGTAAAGATACTCAAACGATGTAAAGATACTCAGTTTGAAAGAAACACACTCCAACACTTGCAAAACTCTCAAATTCAATAGAAACTCGCATCAGAAAGCCGTTCAGAAAGATACTCAAACGAGAATTGAAAAGATACACAATTGGAATAGTAAAGATACGCAAACGATGTAAAGATACTCAGTTTGAAAGAAACACACTCCTTCACTTGCAAAACTCTCAAATTCAATAGAAACTCGCATCAGAAAGCCTTAGAGAAAGATACTCAAACGAGAATTGAAAAGATACACAATTGGAATAGTAAAGATACTCAAACGATGTAAAGATACTCAGTTTGAAATAAACACACTCCAACACTTGAAAAACTCTTAAATTCAATAGAAACTCGCATCAGAAAACCTTACAGAAAGATACTCAAACGAGAATTAAAAAGATACACAATTGGAATAGTAAAGATACGGAAACGATGTAAAGATACTCAGTTTGTAAGAAACACACTCCCACACTTGCAAAACTCTCAAATTCAATAGAAACTCGCATCAGAAAGCCGTTCAGAAAGATACTCAAACGAGAATTGAAATGATACACAATTGGAATAGTAAAGATACTCAAACGATGTAAAGATACTCAGTTTGAAAGAAACACACTCTAACACTTGAAAAACTCTCAAATTCAATAGAAACTCGCATCAGAAAACCTTACAGAAAGATACTCAAACGAGAATTGAAAAGATACACAATTGGAATAGTAAAGATATGGAAACGATGTAAAGATACTCAGTTTGAAAGAAACACACTACCACACTTGCAAAACTCTCAAATTCAATAGAAACTCGCATCAGAAAGCCTTAGAGAAAGATACTCAAACCAGAATTGAAAAGATACACAATTGGAATAGTAAAGATACTCAAACGATGTAAAGATACTCAGTTTGAAAGAAACACACTCCCTCACTTGCAAAACTCTCAAATTCAATAGAAACTCGCATCAGAAAGCCTTAGAGAAAGATACTCAAACGAGAATTGAAAAGATACACAATTGGAATAGTAAAGATACTCAAACGATGTAAAGATACTCAGTTTGAAAGAAACACACTCCAACACTTGCAAAACTCTCAAATTCAATAGAAACTCGAATCAGAAAGCCGTTCAGAAAGATACTCAAACGAGAATTGAAAAGATACACAATTGGAATAGTAAAGATACTCAAACGATGTAAAGATACTCAGTTTGAAAGAAACACACTCCAACACTTGCAAAACTCTCAAATTCAATAGAAACTCGCATCAGAAAACCTTACAGAAAGATACTCAAACGAGAATTGAAAAGACACACAATTGGAATAGTAAAGATATGGAAACGATGTAAAGATACTCAGTTTGAAAGAAACACACTCCCACACTTGCAAAACTCTCAAATTCAATAGAAACTCGCATCAGAAAGCCGTTCAGAAAGATACTCAAACGAGAATTGAAAAGATACACAATTGGAATAGTAAAGATACTCAAACGATGTAAAGATACTCAGTTTGAAAGAAACACACTCCCTCACTTGCAAAACTCTCAAATTCAATAGAAACTCGCATCAGAAAGCCTTAGAGAAAGATACTCAAACGAGAATTGAAAAGATACACAATTGGAATAGTAAAGATACTCAAACGATGTAAAGATACTCAGTTTGAAAGAAACACACTCCAACACTTGCAAAACTCCCAAATTCAATAGAAACTCGAATCAGAAAGCCGTTCAGAAAGATACTCAAACGAGAATTGAAAAGATACACAATTGGAATAGTAAAGATACTCAAACGATGTAAAGATACTCAGTTTGAAAGAAACACACTCCAACACTTGCAAAACTCTCAAATTCAATAGAAACTCGCATCAGAAAGCCGTTCAGAAAGATACTCAAACGAGAATTGAAAAGATACACAATTGGAATAGTAAAGATACTCAAACGATGTAAAGATACTCAGTTTGAAATAAACACACTCCAACACTTGAAAAACTCTCAAATTCAATAGAAACTCGCATCAGAAAACCTTACAGAAAGATACTCAAACGAGAATTGAAAAGATACACAATTGGAATAGTAAAGATACGGAAACGATGTAAAGATACTCAGTTTGAAAGAAACACACTACCACACTGACAAAACTCTCAAATTCAATAGAAACTCGCATCAGAAAGCCTTAGAGAAAGATACTCAAACGAGAATTGAAAAGATACACAATTGGAATAGTAAAGATACTCAAACGATGTAAAGATACTCAGTTTGAAAGAAACACACTCCAACACTTGCAAAACTCTCAAATTCAATAGAAACTCGCATCAGAAAACCTTACAGAAAGATACTCAAACGAGAATTGAAAAGATACACAATTGGAATAGTAAAGATACGGAAACGATGTAAAGATACTCAGTTTGAAAGAAACACACTCCCACACTTGCAAAACTCTCAAATTCAATAGAAACTCGCATCAGAAAGCCGTTCAGAAAGATACTCAAACGAGAATTGAAAAGATACACAATTGGAATAGTAAAGATACTCAAACGATGTAAAGATACTCAGTTTGAAAGAAACACACTCCCACACTTGCAAAACTCTCAAATTCAATAGAAACTCGCATCAGAAAGCCGTTCAGAAAGATACTCAAACGAGAATTGAAAAGATACACAATTGGAATAGTAAAGATATGGAAACGATGTAAAGATACTCAGTTTGAAAGAAACACACTACCACACTTGCAAAACTCTCAAATTCAATAGAAAATCGCATCAGAAAGCCTTAGAGAAAGATACTCAAACGAGAATTGAAAAGATACACAATTGGAATAGTAAAGATATGGAAACGATGTAAAGATACTCAGTTTGAAAGAAACACACTACCACACTTGCAAAACTCTCAAATTCAATAGAAAATCGCATCAGAAAGCCTTAGAGAAAGATACTCAAACCAGAATTGAAAAGATACACAATTGGAATAGTAAAGATACTCAAACGATGTAAAGATACTCAGTTTGAAAGAAACACACTCCCACACTTGCAAAACTCTCAAATTCAATAGAAACTCGCATCAGAAAGCCGTTCAGAAAGATACTCAAACGAGAATTGAAAAGATACACAATTGGAATAGTAAAGATATTCAAACGATGTAAAGATACTCAGTTTGAAAGAAACACACTCCAACACTTGCAAAACTCTCAAATTCAATAGAAACTCGCATCAGAAAGCCGTTCAGAAAGATACTCAAACGAGAATTGAAAAGATACACAATTGGAATAGTAAAGATACTCAAACGATGGAAAGATACTCAGTTTGAAAGAAACACAATCCCACACTTGCAAAACTCTCAAATTCAATAGAAACTCGCATCAGAAAGCCTTAGAGAAAGATACTCAAACGAGAATTGAAAAGATACACAATTGGAATAGTAAAGATACTCAAACGATGTAAAGATACTCAGTGTGAAAGAAACACACTCCAACACTTGCAAAACTCTCAAATTCAATAGAAACTCGCATCAGAAAACCGTTCAGAAAGATACTCAAACGAGAATTGAAAAGATACACAATTGGAATAGTAAAGATACTCAAACGATGTAAAGATACTCAGTTTGAAAGAAACACACTGTAACACTTGAAAAACTCTCAAATTCAATAGAAACTCGCATCAGAAAACCTTACAGAAAGATACTCAAACGAGAATTGAAAAGATACACAATTGGAATAGTAAAGATACGGAAACGATGTAAAGATACTCAGTTTGAAAGAAACATACTCCCACACTTGCAAAACTCTCAAATTCAATAGAAACTCGCATCAGAAAGCCTTAGAGAAAAATACTCAAACGAGAATTGAAAAGATACACAATTGGAATAGTAAAGATACTCAAACGATGTAAAGATACTCAGTTTGAAAGAAACACACTGTAACACTTGCAAAACTCTCAAATTCAATAGAAACTCGCATTAGAAAGCCTTAGAGAAAGATACTCAAACGAGAATTGAAAAGATACACAATTGGAATAGTAAAGATAGGCAAACGATGTAAAGATACGCAGTTTGAAAGAAACACACTCCCTCACTTGCAAAACTCTCAAATTCAATAGAAACTCGCATCAGAAAGCCTTAGAGAAAGATACTCAAACGAGAATTGAAAAGATACACAATTGGAATAGTAAAGATACTCAAACGATGTAAAGATACTCAGTTTGAAAGAAACACACTCCAACACTTGCAAAACTCTCAAATTCAATAGAAACTCGCATCAGAAAGCCGTTCAGAAAGATACTCAAACGAGAATTGAAAAGATACACAATTGGAATAGTAAAGATACTCAAACGATGTAAAGATACTCAGTTTGAAAGAAACACACTCCCACACTTGCAAAACTCTCAAATTCAATAGAAACTCGCATCAGAAAGCCTTAGAGAAAGATACTCAAACGAGAATTGAAAAGATACACAATTGGAATAGTAAAGATATTCAAACGATGTAAAGATACTCAGTTTGAAAGAAACACACTCCCACACTTGCAAAACTCTCAAATTCAATAGAAACTCGCATCAGAAAGCCGTTCAGAAAGATACTCAAACGAGAATTGAAAAGATACACAATTGGAATAGTAAAGATACTCAAACGATGTAAAGATACTCAGTTTGAAAGAAACACACTCCCTCACTTGCAAAACTCTCAAATTCAATAGAAACTCGCATCAGAAAGCCTTAGAGAAAGATACTCAAACGAGAATTGAAAAGATACACAATTGGAATAGTAAAGATACTCAAACGATGTAAAGATACTCAGTTTGAAAGAAACACACTCCAACACTTGCAAAACTCTCAAATTCAATAGAAACTCGAATCAGAAAGCCGTTCAGAAAGATACTCAAACGAGAATTGAAAAGATACACAATTGGAATAGTAAAGATACTCAAACGATGTAAAGATACTCAGTTTGAAAGAAACACACTCCAACACTTGCAAAACTCTCAAATTCAATAGAAACTCGCATCAGAAAGCCGTTCAGAAAGATACTCAAACGAGAATTGAAAAGATACACAATTGGAATAGTAAAGATACGCAAACGATGTAAAGATACTCAGTTTGAAAGAAACACACTCCCTCACTTGCAAAACTCTCAAATTCAATAGAAACTCGCATCAGAAAGCCTTAGAGAAAGATACTCAAACGAGAATTGAAAAGATACACAATTGGAATAGTAAAGATACTCAAACGATGTAAAGATACTCAGTTTGAAATAAACACACTCCAACACTTGAAAAACTCTTAAATTCAATAGAAACTCGCATCAGAAAACCTTACAGAAAGATACTCAAACGAGAATTAAAAAGATACACAATTGGAATAGTAAAGATACGGAAACGATGTAAAGATACTCAGTTTGAAAGAAACACACTCCCACACTTGCAAAACTCTCAAATTCAATAGAAACTCGCATCAGAAAGCCGTTCAGAAAGATACTCAAACGAGAATTGAAAAGATACACAATTGGAATAGTAAAGATACTCAAACGATGTAAAGATACTCAGTTTGAAAGAAACAGACTCCCACACTTGCAAAACTCTCAAATTCAATAGAAACTCGCATCAGAAAGCCGTTCAGAAAGATACTCAAACGAGAATTGAAAAGATACACAATTGGAATAGTAAAGATATGGAAACGATGTAAAGATACTCAGTTTGAAAGAAACACACTACCACACTTGCAAAACTCTCAAATTCAATAGAAACTCGCATCAGAAAGCCTTAGAGAAAGATACTCAAACCAGAATTGAAAAGATACACAATTGGAATAGTAAAGATACTCAAACGATGTAAAGATACTCAGTTTGAAAGAAACACACTCCAACACTTGCAAAACTCTCAAATTCAATAGAAACTCGCATCAGAAAGCCGTTCAGAAAGATACTCAAACCAGAATTGAAAAGATACACAATTGGAATAGTAAAGATACGCAAACGATGTAAAGATACTCAGTTTGAAAGAAACACACTCCAACACTTGCAAAACTCTCAAATTCAATAGAAACTCGCATCAGAAAGCCGTTCAGAAAGATACTCAAACGAGAATTGAAATGATACACAATTGGAATAGTAAAGATACTCAAACGATGTAAAGATACTCAGTTTGAAAGAAACACACTCTAACACTTGAAAAACTCTCAAATTCAATAGAAACTCGCATCAGAAAACCTTACAGAAAGATACTCAAACGAGAATTGAAAAGATACACAATTGGAATAGTAAAGATATGGAAACGATGTAAAGATACTCAGTTTGAAAGAAACACACTACCACACTTGCAAAACTCTCAAATTCAATAGAAACTCGCATCAGAAAGCCTTAGAGAAAGATACTCAAACCAGAATTGAAAAGATACACAATTGGAATAGTAAAGATACTCAAACGAAGTAAAGATACTCAGTTTGAAAGAAACACACTCCCTCACTTGCAAAACTCTCAAATTCAATAGAAACTCGCATCAGAAAGCCTTAGAGAAAGATACTCAAACGAGAATTGAAAAGATACACAATTGGAATAGTAAAGATACTCAAACGATGTAAAGATACTCAGTTTGAAAGAAACACACTCCAACACTTGCAAAACTCTCAAATTCAATAGAAACTCGAATCAGAAAGCCGTTCAGAAAGATACTCAAACGAGAATTGAAAAGATACACAATTGGAATAGTAAAGATACTCAAACGATGTAAAGATACTCAGTTTGAAAGAAACACACTCCAACACTTGCAAAACTCTCAAATTCAATAGAAACTCGCATCAGAAAACCTTACAGAAAGATACTCAAACGAGAATTGAAAAGATACACAATTGGAATAGTAAAGATATGGAAACGATGTAAAGATACTCAGTTTGAAAGAAACACACTCCCACACTTGCAAAACTCTCAAATTCAATAGAAACTCGCATCAGAAAGCCGTTCAGAAAGATACTCAAACGAGAATTGAAAAGATACACAATTGGAATAGTAAAGATATTCAAACGATGTAAAGATACTCAGTTTGAAAGAAACACACTCCCACACTTGCAAAACTCTCAAATTCAATAGAAACTCGCATCAGAAAGCCGTTCAGAAAGATACTCAAACGAGAATTGAAAAGATACACAATTGGAATAGTAAAGATACTCAAACGATGGAAAGATACTCAGTTTGAAAGAAACACACTCCCACACTTGCAAAACTCTCAAATTCAATAGAAACTCGCATCAGAAAGCCTTAGAGAAAGATACTCAACCGAGAATTGAAAAGATACACAATTGGAATAGTAAAGATACTCAAACGATGTAAAGATACTCAGTGTGAAAGAAACACACTCCAACACTTGCAAAACTCTCAAATTCAATAGAAACTCGCATCAGAAAACCGTTCAGAAAGATACTCAAACGAGAATTGAAAAGATACACAATTGGAATAGTAAAGATACTCAAACGATGTAAAGATACTCAGTTTGAAAGAAACACACTGTAACACTTGAAAAACTCTCAAATTCAATAGAAACTCGCATCAGAAAACCTTACAGAAAGATACTCAAACGAGAATTGAAAAGATACACAATTGGAATAGTAAAGATACGGAAACGATGTAAAGATACTCAGTTTGAAAGAAACATACTCCCACACTTGCAAAACTCTCAAATTCAATAGAAACTCGCATCAGAAAGCCTTAGAGAAAAATACTCAAACGAGAATTGAAAAGATACACAATTGGAATAGTAAAGATACTCAAACGATGTAAAGATACTCAGTTTGAAAGAAACACACTGTAACACTTGCAAAACTCTCAAATTCAATAGAAACTCGCATCAGAAAGCCTTAGAGAAAGATACTCAAACGAGAATTGAAAAGATACACAATTGGAATAGTAAAGATAGGCAAACGATGTAAAGATACGCAGTTTGAAAGAAACACACTCCCTCACTTGCAAAACTCTCAAATTCAATAGAAACTCGCATCAGAAAGCCTTAGAGAAAGATACTCAAACGAGAATTGAAAAGATACACAATTGGAATAGTAAAGATACTCAAACGATGTAAAGATACTCAGTTTGAAAGAAACACACTCCAACACTTGCAAAACTCTCAAATTCAATAGAAACTCGCATCAGAAAGCCGTTCAGAAAGATACTCAAACGAGAATTGAAAAGATACACAATTGGAATAGTAAAGATACTCAAACGATGTAAAGATACTCAGTTTGAAAGAAACACACTCCAACACTTGCAAAACTCTCAAATTCAATAGAAACTCGCATCAGAAAGCCTTAGAGAAAGATACTCAAACGAGAATTGAAAAGATACACAATTGGAATAGTAAAGATATTCAAACGATGTAAAGATACTCAGTTTGAAAGAAACACACTCCCACACTTGCAAAACTCTCAAATTCAATAGAAACTCGCATCAGAAAGCCGTTCAGAAAGATACTCAAACGAGAATTGAAAAGATACACAATTGGAATAGTAAAGATACTCAAACGATGTAAAGATACTCAGTTTGAAAGAAACACACTCCCTCACTTGCAAAACTCTCAAATTCAATAGAAACTCGCATCAGAAAGCCTTAGAGAAAGATACTCAAATGAGAATTGAAAAGATACACAATTGGAATAGTAAAGATACTCAAACGATGTAAAGATACTCAGTTTGAAAGAAACACACTCCAACACTTGCAAAACTCTCAAATTCAATAGAAACTCGAATCAGAAAGCCGTTCAGAAAGATACTCAAACGAGAATTGAAAAGATACACAATTGGAATAGTAAAGATACTCAAACGATGTAAAGATACTCAGTTTGAAAGAAACACACTCCAACACTTGCAAAACTCTCAAATTCAATAGAAACTCGCATCAGAAAGCCGTTCAGAAAGATACTCAAACGAGAATTGAAAAGATACACAATTGGAATAGTAAAGATACGCAAACGATGTAAAGATACTCAGTTTGAAAGAAACACACTCCCTCACTTGCAAAACTCTCAAATTCAATAGAAACTCGCATCAGAAAGCCTTAGAGAAAGATACTCAAACGAGAATTGAAAAGATACACAATTGGAATAGTAAAGATACTCAAACGATGTAAAGATACTCAGTTTGAAATAAACACACTCCAACACTTGAAAAACTCTTAAATTCAATAGAAACTCGCATCAGAAAACCTTACAGAAAGATACTCAAACGAGAATTAAAAAGATACACAATTGGAATAGTAAAGATACGGAAACGATGTAAAGATACTCAGTTTGAAAGAAACACACTCCCACACTTGCAAAACTCTCAAATTCAATAGAAACTCGCATCAGAAAGCCGTTCAGAAAGATACTCAAACGAGAATTGAAAAGATACACAATTGGAATAGTAAAGATATTCAAACGATGTAAAGATACTCAGTTTGAAAGAAACACACTCCCACACTTGCAAAACTCTCAAATTCAATAGAAACTCGCATCAGAAAGCCGTTCAGAAAGATACTCAAACGAGAATTGAAAAGATACACAATTGGAATAGTAAAGATACTCAAACGATGTAAAGATACTCAGTTTGAAAGAAACAGACTCCCACACTTGCAAAACTCTCAAATTCAATAGAAACTCGCATCAGAAAGCCGTTCAGAAAGATACTCAAACGAGAATTGAAAAGATACACAATTGGAATAGTAAAGATATGGAAACGATGTAAAGATACTCAGTTTGAAAGAAACACACTACCACACTTGCAAAACTCTCAAATTCAATAGAAACTCGCATCAGAAAGCCTTAGAGAAAGATACTCAAACCAGAATTGAAAAGATACACAATTGGAATAGTAAAGATACTCAAACGATGTAAAGATACTCAGTTTGAAAGAAACACACTCCAACACTTGCAAAACTCTCAAATTCAATAGAAACTCGCATCAGAAAGCCGTTCAGAAAGATACTCAAACCAGAATTGAAAAGATACACAATTGGAATAGTAAAGATACGCAAACGATGTAAAGATACTCAGTTTGAAAGAAACACACTCCAACACTTGCAAAACTCTCAAATTCAATAGAAACTCGCATCAGAAAGCCGTTCAGAAAGATACTCAAACGAGAATTGAAATGATACACAATTGGAATAGTAAAGATACTCAAACGATGTAAAGATACTCAGTTTGAAAGAAACACACTCTAACACTTGAAAAACTCTCAAATTCAATAGAAACTCGCATCAGAAAACCTTACAGAAAGATACTCAAACGAGAATTGAAAAGATACACAATTGGAATAGTAAAGATATGGAAACGATGTAAAGATACTCAGTTTGAAAGAAACACACTACCACACTTGCAAAACTCTCAAATTCAATAGAAACTCGCATCAGAAAGCCTTAGAGAAAGATACTCAAACCAGAATTGAAAAGATACACAATTGGAATAGTAAAGATACTCAAACGATGTAAAGATACTCAGTTTGAAAGAAACACACTCCCTCACTTGCAAAACTCTCAAATTCAATAGAAACTCGCATCAGAAAGCCTTAGAGAAAGATACTCAAACGAGAATTGAAAAGATACACAATTGGAATAGTAAAGATACTCAAACGATGTAAAGATACTCAGTTTGAAAGAAACACACTCCAACACTTGCAAAACTCTCAAATTCAATAGAAACTCGAATCAGAAAGCCGTTCAGAAAGATACTCAAACGAGAATTGAAAAGATACACAATTGGAATAGTAAAGATACTCAAACGATGTAAAGATACTCAGTTTGAAAGAAACACACTCCAACACTTGCAAAACTCTCAAATTCAATAGAAACTCGCATCAGAAAACCTTACAGAAAGATACTCAAACGAGAATTGAAAAGATACACAATTGGAATAGTAAAGATATGGAAACGATGTAAAGATACTCAGTTTGAAAGAAACACACTACCACACTTGCAAAACTCTCAAATTCAATAGAAACTCGCATCAGAAAGCCTTAGAGAAAGATACTCAAACCAGAATTGAAAAGATACACAATTGGAATAGTAAAGATACTCAAACGATGTAAAGATACTCAGTTTGAAAGAAACACACTCCAACACTTGCAAAACTCTCAAATTCAATAGAAACTCGCATCAGAAAGCCGTTCAGAAAGATACTCAAACGAGAATTGAAAAGATACACAATTGGAATAGTAAAGATATGGAAACGATGTAAAGATACTCAGTTTGAAAGAAACACACTACCACACTTGCAAAACTCTCAAATTCAATAGAAACTCGCATCAGAAAGCCTTAGAGAAAGATACTCAAACCAGAATTGAAAAGATACACAATTGGAATAGTAAAGATACTCAAACGATGTAAAGATACTCAGTTTGAAAGAAACACACTCCAACACTTGCAAAACTCTCAAATTCAATAGAAACTCGCATCAGAAAGCCGTTCAGAAAGATACTCAAACCAGAATTGAAAAGATACACAATTGGAATAGTAAAGATACGCAAACGATGTAAAGATACTCAGTTTGAAAGAAACACACTCCAACACTTGCAAAACTCTCAAATTCAATAGAAACTCGCATCAGAAAGCCGTTCAGAAAGATACTCAAACGAGAATTGAAAAGATACACAATTGGAATAGTAAAGATACTCAAACGATGTAAAGATACTCAGTTTGAAAGAAACACACTCTAACACTTGAAAAACTCTCAAATTCAATAGAAACTCGCATCAGAAAACCTTACAGAAAGATACTCAAACGAGAATTGAAAAGATACACAATTGGAATAGTAAAGATATGGAAACGATGTAAAGATACTCAGTTTGAAAGAAACACACTACCACACTTGCAAAACTCTCAAATTCAATAGAAACTCGCATCAGAAAGCCTTAGAGAAAGATACTCAAACCAGAATTGAAAAGATACACAATTGGAATAGTAAAGATACTCAAACGATGTAAAGATACTCAGTTTGAAAGAAACACACTCCCACACTTGCAAAACTCTCAAATTCAATAGAAACTCGCATCAGAAAGCCTTAGAGAAAGATACTCAAACGAGAATTGAAAAGATACACAATTGGAATAGTAAAGATACTCAAACGATGTAAAGATACTCAGTTTGAAAGAAACACACTCCAACACTTGCAAAACTCTCAAATTCAATAGAAACTCGAATCAGAAAGCCGTTCAGAAAGATACTCAAACGAGAATTGAAAAGATACACAATTGGAATAGTAAAGATACTCAAACGATGTAAAGATACTCAGTTTGAAAGAAACACACTCCCACACTTGCAAAACTCTCAAATTCAATAGAAACTCGCATCAGAAAACCTTACAGAAAGATACTCAAACGAGAATTGAAAAGATACACAATTGGAATAGTAAAGATATGGAAACGATGTAAAGATACTCAGTTTGAAAGAAACACACTACCACACTTGCAAAACTCTCAAATTCAATAGAAACTCGCATCAGAAAGCCTTAGAGAAAGATACTCAAACCAGAATTGAAAAGATACACAATTGGAATAGTAAAGATACTCAAACGATGTAAAGATACTCAGTTTGAAAGAAACACACTCCAACACTTGCAAAACTCTCAAATTCAATAGAAACTCGCATCAGAAAGCCGTTCAGAAAGATACTCAAACGAGAATTGAAAAGATACACAATTGGAATAGTAAAGATATGGAAACGATGTAAAGATACTCAGTTTGAAAGAAACACACTACCACACTTGCAAAACTCTCAAATTCAATAGAAACTCGCATCAGAAAGCCTTAGAGAAAGATACTCAAACCAGAATTGAAAAGATACACAATTGGAATAGTAAAGATACTCAAACGATGTAAAGATACTCAGTTTGAAAGAAACACACTCCAACACTTGCAAAACTCTCAAATTCAATAGAAACTCGCATCAGAAAGCCGTTCAGAAAGATACTCAAACCAGAATTGAAAAGATACACAATTGGAATAGTAAAGATACGCAAACGATGTAAAGATACTCAGTTTGAAAGAAACACACTCCAACACTTGCAAAACTCTCAAATTCAATAGAAACTCGCATCAGAAAGCCGTTCAGAAAGATACTCAAACGAGAATTGAAATGATACACAATTGGAATAGTAAAGATACTCAAACGATGTAAAGATACTCAGTTTGAAAGAAACACACTCTAACACTTGAAAAACTCTCAAATTCAATAGAAACTCGCATCAGAAAACCTTACAGAAAGATACTCAAACGAGAATTGAAAAGATACACAATTGGAATAGTAAAGATATGGAAACGATGTAAAGATACTCAGTTTGAAAGAAACACACTACCACACTTGCAAAACTCTCAAATTCAATAGAAACTCGCATCAGAAAGCCTTAGAGAAAGATACTCAAACCAGAATTGAAAAGATACACAATTGGAATAGTAAAGATACTCAAACGATGTAAAGATACTCAGTTTGAAAGAAACACACTCCCTCACTTGCAAAACTCTCAAATTCAATAGAAACTCGCATCAGAAAGCCTTAGAGAAAGATACTCAAACGAGAATTGAAAAGATACACAATTGGAATAGTAAAGATACTCAAACGATGTAAAGATACTCAGTTTGAAAGAAACACACTCCAACACTTGCAAAACTCTCAAATTCAATAGAAACTCGAATCAGAAAGCCGTTCAGAAAGATACTCAAACGAGAATTGAAAAGATACACAATTGGAATAGTAAAGATACTCAAACGATGTAAAGATACTCAGTTTGAAAGAAACACACTCCAACACTTGCAAAACTCTCAAATTCAATAGAAACTCGCATCAGAAAACCTTACAGAAAGATACTCAAACGAGAATTGAAAAGATACACAATTGGAATAGTAAAGATATGGAAACGATGTAAAGATACTCAGTTTGAAAGAAACACACTACCACACTTGCAAAACTCTCAAATTCAATAGAAACTCGCATCAGAAAGCCTTAGAGAAAGATACTCAAACCAGAATTGAAAAGATACACAATTGGAATAGTAAAGATACTCAAACGATGTAAAGATACTCAGTTTGAAAGAAACACACTCCCTCACTTGCAAAACTCTCAAATTCAATAGAAACTCGCATCAGAAAGCCTTAGAGAAAGATACTCAAACGAGAATTGAAAAGATACACAATTGGAATAGTAAAGATACTCAAACGATGTAAAGATACTCAGTTTGAAAGAAACACACTCCAACACTTGCAAAACTCTCAAATTCAATAGAAACTCGAATCAGAAAGCCGTTCAGAAAGATACTCAAACGAGAATTGAAAAGATACACAATTGGAATAGTAAAGATACTCAAACGATGTAAAGATACTCAGTTTGAAAGAAACACACTCCAACACTTGCAAAACTCTCAAATTCAATAGAAACTCGCATCAGAAAGCCGTTCAGAAAGATACTCAAACGAGAATTGAAAAGATACACAATTGGAATAGTAAAGATACGCAAACGATGTAAAGATACTCAGTTTGAAAGAAACACACTCCCTCACTTGCAAAACTCTCAAATTCAATAGAAACTCGCATCAGAAAGCCTTAGAGAAAGATACTCAAACGAGAATTGAAAAGATACACAATTGGAATAGTAAAGATACTCAAACGATGTAAAGATACTCAGTTTGAAATAAACACACTCCAACACTTGAAAAACTCTTAAATTCAATAGAAACTCGCATCAGAAAACCTTACAGAAAGATACTCAAACGAGAATTGAAAAGATACACAATTGGAATAGTAAAGATACGGAAACGATGTAAAGATACTCAGTTTGAAAGAAACACACTCCCACACTTGCAAAACTCTCAAATTCAATAGAAACTCGCATCAGAAAGCCGTTCAGAAAGATACTCAAACGAGAATTGAAAAGATACACAATTGGAATAGTAAAGATATTCAAACGATGTAAAGATACTCAGTTTGAAAGAAACACACTCCCACACTTGCAAAACTCTCAAATTCAATAGAAACTCGCATCAGAAAGCCGTTCAGAAAGATACTCAAACGAGAATTGAAAAGATACACAATTGGAATAGTAAAGATACTCAAACGATGTAAAGATACTCAGTTTGAAAGAAACACACTCCCACACTTGCAAAACTCTCAAATTCAATAGAAACTCGCATCAGAAAGCCTTAGAGAAAGATACTCAAACGAGAATTGAAAAGATACACAATTGGAATAGTAAAGATACTCAAACGATGTAAAGATACTCAGTTTGAAAGAAACACACTCCCTCACTTGCAAAACTCTCAAATTCAATAGAAACTCGCATCAGAAAGCCTTAGAGAAAGATACTCAAACGAGAATTGAAAAGATACACAATTGGAATAGTAAAGATACTCAAACGATGTAAAGATACTCAGTTTGAAAGAAACACACTCCAACACTTGCAAAACTCTCAAATTCAATAGAAACTCGAATCAGAAAGCCGTTCAGAAAGATACTCAAACGAGAATTCAAAAGATACACAATTGGAATAGTAAAGATATTCAAACGATGTAAAGATACTCAGTTTGAAAGAAACACACTCCCTCACTTGCAAAACTCTCAAATTCAATAGAAACTCGCATCAGAAAGCCTTAGAGAAAGATACTCAAACGAGAATTGAAAAGATACACAATTGGAATAGTAAAGATACTCAAACGATGTAAAGATACTCAGTTTGAAAGAAACACACTCCAACACTTGCAAAACTCTCAAATTCAATAGAAACTCGAATCAGAAAGCCGTTCAGAAAGATACTCAAACGAGAATTGAAAAGATACACAATTGGAATAGTAAAGATATTCAAACGATGTAAAGATACTCAGTTTGAAAGAAACACACTCCCACACTTGCAAAACTCTCAAATTCAATAGAAACTCGCATCAGAAAGCCGTTCAGAAAGATACTCAAACGAGAATTGAAAAGATACACAATTGGAATAGTAAAGATACTCAAACGATGTAAAGATACTCAGTTTGAAAGAAACACACTCCCTCACTTGCAAAACTCTCAAATTCAATAGAAACTCGCATCAGAAAGCCTTAGAGAAAGATACTCAAACCAGAATTGAAAAGATACACAATTGGAATAGTAAAGATACTCAAACGATGTAAAGATACTCAGTTTGAAAGAAACACACTCCAACACTTGCAAAACTCTCAAATTCAATAGAAACTCGCATCAGAAAGCCGTTCAGAAAGATACTCAAACCAGAATTGAAAAGATACACAATTGGAATAGTAAAGATACGCAAACGATGTAAAGATACTCAGTTTGAAAGAAACACACTCCAACACTTGCAAAACTCTCAAATTCAATAGAAACTCGCATCAGAAAGCCGTTCAGAAAGATACTCAAACGAGAATTGAAATGATACACAATTGGAATAGTAAAGATACTCAAACGATGTAAAGATACTCAGTTTGAAAGAAACACACTCTAACACTTGAAAAACTCTCAAATTCAATAGAAACTCGCAACAGAAAACCTTACAGAAAGATACTCAAGCGAGAATTGAAAAGATACACAATTGTAATAGTAAAGATATTGAAACGATGTAAAGATACTCAGTTTGAAAGAAACACACTACCACACTTGCAAAACTCTCAAATTCAATAGAAACTCGCATCAGAAAGCCTTAGAGAAAGATACTCAAACCAGAATTGAAAAGATACACAATTGGAATAGTAAAGATACTCAAACGATGTAAAGATACTCAGTTTGAAAGAAACACACTCCCTCACTTGCAAAACTCTCAAATTCAATAGAAACTCGCATCAGAAAGCCTTAGAGAAAGATACTCAAACGAGAATTGAAAAGATACACAATTGGAATAGTAAAGATACTCAAACGATGTAAAGATACTCAGTTTGAAAGAAACACACTCCAACACTTGCAAAACTCTCAAATTCAATAGAAACTCGAATCAGAAAGCCGTTCAGAAAGATACTCAAACGAGAATTGAAAAGATACACAATTGGAATAGTAAAGATACTCAAACGATGTAAAGATACTCAGTTTGAAAGAAACACACTCCAACACTTGCAAAACTCTCAAATTCAATAGAAACTCGCATCAGAAAACCTTACAGAAAGATACTCAAACGAGAATTGAAAAGATACACAATTGGAATAGTAAAGATATGGAAACGATGTAAAGATACTCAGTTTGAAAGAAACACACTACCACACTTGCAAAACTCTCAAATTCAATAGAAACTCGCATCAGAAAGCCTTAGAGAAAGATACTCAAACCAGAATTGAAAAGATACACAATTGGAATAGTAAAGATACTCAAACGATGTAAAGATACTCAGTTTGAAAGAAACACACTCCCTCACTTGCAAAACTCTCAAATTCAATAGAAACTCGCATCAGAAAGCCTTAGAGAAAGATACTCAAACGAGAATTGAAAAGATACACAATTGGAATAGTAAAGATACTCAAACGATGTAAAGATACTCAGTTTGAAAGAAACACACTCCAACACTTGCAAAACTCTCAAATTCAATAGAAACTCGCATCAGAAAGCCTTAGAGAAAGATACTCAAACGAGAATTGAAAAGATACACAATTGGAATAGTAAAGATACTCAAACGATGTAAAGATACTCAGTTTGAAAGAAACACACTCCCTCACTTGCAAAACTCTCAAATTCAATAGAAACTCGCATCAGAAAGCCGTTCAGAAAGATACTCAAACGAGAATTGAAAAGATACACAATTGGAATAGTAAAGATACTCAAACGATGTAAAGATACTCAGTTTGAAAGAAACACACTCCAACACTTGCAAAACTCTCAAATTCAATAGAAACTCGAATCAGAAAGCCGTTCAGAAAGATACTCAAACGAGAATTGAAAAGATACACAATTGGAATAGTAAAGATACTCAAACGATGTAAAGATACTCAGTTTGAAAGAAACACACTCCAACACTTGCAAAACTCTCAAATTCAATAGAAACTCGCATCAGAAAGCCGTTCAGAAAGATACTCAAACGAGAATTGAAAAGATACACAATTGGAATAGTAAAGATATGGAAACGATGTAAAGATACTCAGTTTGAAAGAAACACACTACCACACTTGCAAAACTCTCAAATTCAATAGAAACTCGCATCAGAAAGCCTTAGAGAAAGATACTCAAACCAGAATTGAAAAGATACACAATTGGAATAGTAAAGATACTCAAACGATGTAAAGATACTCAGTTTGAAAGAAACACACTCCAACACTTGCAAAACTCTCAAATTCAATAGAAACTCGCATCAGAAAGCCGTTCAGAAAGATACTCAAACCAGAATTGAAAAGATACACAATTGGAATAGTAAAGATACGCAAACGATGTAAAGATACTCAGTTTGAAAGAAACACACTCCAACACTTGCAAAACTCTCAAATTCAATAGAAACTCGAATCAGAAAGCCGTTCAGAAAGATACTCAAACGAGAATTGAAATGATACACAATTGGAATAGTAAAGATACTCAAACGATGTAAAGATACTCAGTTTGAAAGAAACACACTCTAACACTTGAAAAACTCTCAAATTCAATAGAAACTCGCATCAGAAAACCTTACAGAAAGATACTCAAACGAGAATTGAAAAGATACACAATTGGAATAGTAAAGATATGGAAACGATGTAAAGATACTCAGTTTGAAAGAAACACACTACCACACTTGCAAAACTCTCAAATTCAATAGAAACTCGCATCAGAAAGCCTTAGAGAAAGATACTCAAACCAGAATTGAAAAGATACACAATTGGAATAGTAAAGATACTCAAACGATGTAAAGATACTCAGTTTGAAAGAAACACACTCCCTCACTTGCAAAACTCTCAAATTCAATAGAAACTCGCATCAGAAAGCCTTAGAGAAAGATACTCAAACGAGAATTGAAAAGATACACAATTGGAATAGTAAAGATACTCAAACGATGTAAAGATACTCAGTTTGAAAGAAACACACTCCAACACTTGCAAAACTCTCAAATTCAATAGAAACTCGAATCAGAAAGCCGTTCAGAAAGATACTCAAACGAGAATTGAAAAGATACACAATTGGAATAGTAAAGATACTCAAACGATGTAAAGATACTCAGTTTGAAAGAAACACACTCCAACACTTGCAAAACTCTCAAATTCAATAGAAACTCGCATCAGAAAACCTTACAGAAAGATACTCAAACGAGAATTGAAAAGATACACAATTGGAATAGTAAAGATATGGAAACGATGTAAAGATACTCAGTTTGAAAGAAACACACTACCACACTTGCAAAACTCTCAAATTCAATAGAAACTCGCATCAGAAAGCCTTAGAGAAAGATACTCAAACCAGAATTGAAAAGATACACAATTGGAATAGTAAAGATACTCAAACGATGTAAAGATACTCAGTTTGAAAGAAACACACTCCCTCACTTGCAAAACTCTCAAATTCAATAGAAACTCGCATCAGAAAGCCTTAGAGAAAGATACTCAAACGAGAATTGAAAAGATACACAATTGGAATAGTAAAGATACTCAAACGATGTAAAGATACTCAGTTTGAAAGAAACACACTCCAACACTTGCAAAACTCTCAAATTCAATAGAAACTCGAATCAGAAAGCCGTTCAGAAAGATACTCAAACGAGAATTGAAAAGATACACAATTGGAATAGTAAAGATACTCAAACGATGTAAAGATACTCAGTTTGAAAGAAACACACTCCAACACTTGCAAAACTCTCAAATTCAATAGAAACTCGCATCAGAAAGCCGTTCAGAAAGATACTCAAACGAGAATTGAAAAGATACACAATTGGAATAGTAAAGATACGCAAACGATGTAAAGATACTCAGTTTGAAAGAAACACACTCCCTCACTTGCAAAACTCTCAAATTCAATAGAAACTCGCATCAGAAAGCCTTAGAGAAAGATACTCAAACGAGAATTGAAAAGATACACAATTGGAATAGTAAAGATACTCAAACGATGTAAAGATACTCAGTTTGAAATAAACACACTCCAACACTTGAAAAACTCTTAAATTCAATAGAAACTCGCATCAGAAAACCTTACAGAAAGATACTCAAACGAGAATTGAAAAGATACACAATTGGAATAGTAAAGATACGGAAACGATGTAAAGATACTGAGTTTGAAAGAAACACACTCCCACACTTGCAAAACTCTCAAATTCAATAGAAACTCGCATCAGAAAGCCGTTCAGAAAGATACTCAAACGAGAATTGAAAAGATACACAATTGGAATAGTAAAGATATTCAAACGATGTAAAGATACTCAGTTTGAAAGAAACACACTCCCACACTTGCAAAACTCTCAAATTCAATAGAAACTCGCATCAGAAAGCCGTTCAGAAAGATACTCAAACGAGAATTGAAAAGATACACAATTGGAATAGTAAAGATACTCAAACGATGTAAAGATACTCAGTTTGAAAGAAACACACTCCCACACTTGCAAAACTCTCAAATTCAATAGAAACTCGCATCAGAAAGCCTTAGAGAAAGATACTCAAACGAGAATTGAAAAGATACACAATTGGAATAGTAAAGATACTCAAACGATGTAAAGATACTCAGTTTGAAAGAAACACACTCCCTCACTTGCAAAACTCTCAAATTCAATAGAAACTCGCATCAGAAAGCCTTAGAGAAAGATACTCAAACGAGAATTGAAAAGATACACAATTGGAATAGTAAAGATACTCAAACGATGTAAAGATACTCAGTTTGAAAGAAACACACTCCAACACTTGCAAAACTCTCAAATTCAATAGAAACTCGAATCAGAAAGCCGTTCAGAAAGATACTCAAACGAGAATTGAAAAGATACACAATTGGAATAGTAAAGATATTCAAACGATGTAAAGATACTCAGTTTGAAAGAAACACACTCCCTCACTTGCAAAACTCTCAAATTCAATAGAAACTCGCATCAGAAAGCCTTAGAGAAAGATACTCAAACGAGAATTGAAAAGATACACAATTGGAATAGTAATGATACTCAAACGATGTAAAGATACTCAGTTTGAAAGAAACACACTCCAACACTTGCAAAACTCTCAAATTCAATAGAAACTCGAATCAGAAAGCCGTTCAGAAAGATACTCAAACGAGAATTGAAAAGATACACAATTGGAATAGTAAAGATATTCAAACGATGTAAAGATACTCAGTTTGAAAGAAACACACTCCCACACTTGCAAAACTCTCAAATTCAATAGAAACTCGCATCAGAAAGCCGTTCAGAAAGATACTCAAACGAGAATTGAAAAGATACACAATTGGAATAGTAAAGATACTCAAACGATGTAAAGATACTCAGTTTGAAAGAAACACACTCCCTCACTTGCAAAACTCTCAAATTCAATAGAAACTCGCATCAGAAAGCCTTAGAGAAAGATACTGAAACGAGAATTGAAAAGATACACAATTGGAATAGTAAAGATACGGAAACGATGTAAAGATACTCAGTTTGAAAGAAACACACTCCCTCACTTGCAAAACTCTCAAATTCAATAGAAACTCGCATCAGAAATCCTTAGAGAAAGATACTCAAACGAGAATTGAAAAGATACACAATTGGAATAGTAAAGATACGCAAACGATGTAAAGATACTCAGTTTGAAAGAAACACACTCCCTCACTTGCAAAACTCTCAAATTCAATAGAAACTCGCATCAGAAAGCCTTAGAGAAAGATACTGAAACGAGAATTGAAAAGATACACAATTGGAATAGTAAAGATACGGAAACGATGTAAAGATACTCAGTTTGAAAGAAACACACTCCCACACTTGCAAAACTCTCAAATTCAATAGAAACTCGCATCAGAAAGCCTTAGAGAAAGATACTCAAACCAGAATTGAAAAGATACACAATTGGAATAGTAAAGATATGGAAACGATGTAAAGATACTCAGTTTGAAAGAAACACACTACCACACTTGCAAAACTCTCAAATTCAATAGAAACTCGCATCAGAAAGCCTTAGAGAAAGATACTCAAACCAGAATTGAAAAGATACACAATTGGAATAGTAAAGATACTCAAACGATGTAAAGATACTCAGTTTGAAAGAAACACACTCCCTCACTTGCAAAACTCTCAAATTCAATAGAAACTCGCATCAGAAAGCCTTAGAGAAAGATACTCAAACGAGAATTGAAAAGATACACAATTGGAATAGTAAAGATACTCAAACGATGTAAAGATACTCAGTTTGAAAGAAACACACTCCAACACTTGCAAAACTCTCAAATTCAATAGAAACTCGAATCAGAAAGCCGTTCAGAAAGATACTCAAACGAGAATTGAAAAGATACACAATTGGAATAGTAAAGATACTCAAACGATGTAAAGATACTCAGTTTGAAAGAAACACACTCCAACACTTGCAAAACTCTCAAATTCAATAGAAACTCGCATCAGAAAGCCGTTCAGAAAGATACTCAAACGAGAATTGAAAAGATACACAATTGGAATAGTAAAGATACGCAAACGATGTAAAGATACTCAGTTTGAAAGAAACACACTCCCTCACTTGCAAAACTCTCAAATTCAATAGAAACTCGCATCAGAAAGCCTTAGAGAAAGATACTCAAACGAGAATTGAAAAGATACACAATTGGAATAGTAAAGATACTCAAACGATGTAAAGATACTCAGTTTGAAATAAACACACTCCAACACTTGAAAAACTCTTAAATTCAATAGAAACTCGCATCAGAAAACCTTACAGAAAGATACTCAAACGAGAATTAAAAAGATACACAATTGGAATAGTAAAGATACGGAAACGATGTAAAGATACTGAGTTTGAAAGAAACACACTCCCACACTTGCAAAACTCTCAAATTCAATAGAAACTCGCATCAGAAAGCCGTTCAGAAAGATACTCAAACGAGAATTGAAAAGATACACAATTGGAATAGTAAAGATATTCAAACGATGTAAAGATACTCAGTTTGAAAGAAACACACTCCCACACTTGCAAAACTCTCAAATTCAATAGAAACTCGCATCAGAAAGCCGTTCAGAAAGATACTCAAACGAGAATTGAAAAGATACACAATTGGAATAGTAAAGATACGCAAACGATGTAAAGATACTCAGTTTGAAAGAAACACACTCCCACACTTGCAAAACTCTCAAATTCAATAGAAACTCGCATCAGAAAGCCTTAGAGAAAGATACTCAAACGAGAATTGAAAAGATACACAATTGGAATAGTAAAGATACTCAAACGATGTAAAGATACTCAGTTTGAAAGAAACACACTCCCTCACTTGCAAAACTCTCAAATTCAATAGAAACTCGCATCAGAAAGCCTTAGAGAAAGATACTCAAACGAGAATTGAAAAGATACACAATTGGAATAGTAAAGATACTCAAACGATGTAAAGATACTCAGTTTGAAAGAAACACACTCCAACACTTGCAAAACTCTCAAATTCAATAGAAACTCGAATCAGAAAGCCGTTCAGAAAGATACTCAAACGAGAATTGAAAAGATACACAATTGGAATAGTAAAGATATTCAAACGATGTAAAGATACTCAGTTTGAAAGAAACACACTCCCTCACTTGCAAAACTCTCAAATTCAATAGAAACTCGCATCAGAAAGCCTTAGAGAAAGATACTCAAACGAGAATTGAAAAGATACACAATTGGAATAGTAAAGATACTCAAACGATGTAAAGATACTCAGTTTGAAAGAAACACACTCCAACACTTGCAAAACTCTCAAATTCAATAGAAACTCGAATCAGAAAGCCGTTCAGAAAGATACTCAAACGAGAATTGAAAAGATACACAATTGGAATAGTAAAGATATTCAAACGATGTAAAGATACTCAGTTTGAAAGAAACACACTCCCACACTTGCAAAACTCTCAAATTCAATAGAAACTCGCATCAGAAAGCCGTTCAGAAAGATACTCAAACGAGAATTGAAAAGATACACAATTGGAATAGTAAAGATACTCAAACGATGTAAAGATACTCAGTTTGAAAGAAACACACTCCCTCACTTGCAAAACTCTCAAATTCAATAGAAACTCGCATCAGAAAGCCTTAGAGAAAGATACTGAAACGAGAATTGAAAAGATACACAATTGGAATAGTAAAGATACGGAAACGATGTAAAGATACTCAGTTTGAAAGAAACACACTCCCTCACTTGCAAAACTCTCAAATTCAATAGAAACTCGCATCAGAAATCCTTAGAGAAAGATACTCAAACGAGAATTGAAAAGATACACAATTGGAATAGTAAAGATACGCAAACGATGTAAAGATACTCAGTTTGAAAGAAACACACTCCCTCACTTGCAAAACTCTCAAATTCAATAGAAACTCGCATCAGAAAGCCTTAGAGAAAGATACTGAAACGAGAATTGAAAAGATACACAATTGGAATAGTAAAGATACGGAAACGATGTAAAGATACTCAGTTTGAAAGAAACACACTCCCACACTTGCAAAACTCTCAAATTCAATAGAAACTCGCATCAGAAAGCCTTAGAGAAAGATACTGAAACGAGAATTGAAAAGATACACAATTGGAATAGTAAAGATACTCAAACGATGTAAAGATACTCAGTTTGAAAGAAACACACTCCCACACTTGCAAAACTCTCAAATTCAATAGAAACTCGCATCAGAAATCCTTAGAGAAAGATACTCAAACGAGAATTGAAAAGATACACAATTGGAATAGTAAAGATACGCAAACGATGTAAAGATACTCAGTTTGAAAGAAACACACTCCCTCACTTGCAAAACTCTCAAATTCAATAGAAACTCGCATCAGAAAGCCTTAGAGAAAGATACTGAAACGAGAATTGAAAAGATACACAATTGGAATAGTAAAGATACGGAAACGATGTAAAGATACTCAGTTTGAAAGAAACACACTCCCACACTTGCAAAACTCTCAAATTCAATAGAAACTCGCATCAGAAAGCCGTTCAGAAAGATACTCAAACGAGAATTGAAAAGATACACAATTGGAATAGTAAAGATACTCAAACGATGTAAAGATACTCAGTTTGAAAGAAACAGACTCCCACACTTGCAAAACTCTCAAATTCAATAGAAACTCGCATCAGAAAGCCGTTCAGAAAGATACTCAAACGAGAATTGAAAAGATACACAATTGGAATAGTAAAGATATGGAAACGATGTAAAGATACTCAGTTTGAAAGAAACACACTACCACACTTGCAAAACTCTCAAATTCAATAGAAACTCGCATCAGAAAGCCTTAGAGAAAGATACTCAAACCAGAATTGAAAAGATACACAATTGGAATAGTAAAGATACTCAAACGATGTAAAGATACTCAGTTTGAAAGAAACACACTCCAACACTTGCAAAACTCTCAAATTCAATAGAAACTCGCATCAGAAAGCCGTTCAGAAAGATACTCAAACCAGAATTGAAAAGATACACAATTGGAATAGTAAAGATACGCAAACGATGTAAAGATACTCAGTTTGAAAGAAACACACTCCCACACTTGCAAAACTCTCAAATTCAATAGAAACTCGCATCAGAAAGCCGTTCAGAAAGATACTCAAACGAGAATTGAAATGATACACAATTGGAATAGTAAAGATACTCAAACGATGTAAAGATACTCAGTTTGAAAGAAACACACTCTAACACTTGAAAAACTCTCAAATTCAATAGAAACTCGCATCAGAAAACCTTACAGAAAGATACTCAAACGAGAATTGAAAAGATACACAATTGGAATAGTAAAGATATGGAAACGATGTAAAGATACTCAGTTTGAAAGAAACACACTACCACACTTGCAAAACTCTCAAATTCAATAGAAACTCGCATCAGAAAGCCTTAGAGAAAGATACTCAAACGAGAATTGAAAAGATACACAATTGGAATAGTAAAGATACTCAAACGATGTAAAGATACTCAGTTTGAAAGAAACACACTCCCTGACTTGCAAAACTCTCAAATTCAATAGAAACTCGCATCAGAAAGCCTTAGAGAAAGATACTCAAACGAGAATTGAAAAGATACACAATTGGAATAGTAAAGATACTCAAACGATGTAAAGATACTCAGTTTGAAAGAAACACACTCCAACACTTGCAAAACTCTCAAATTCAATAGAAACTCGAATCAGAAAGCCGTTCAGAAAGATACTCAAACGAGAATTGAAAAGATACACAATTGGAATAGTAAAGATACTCAAACGATGTAAAGATACTCAGTTTGAAAGAAACACACTCCAACACTTGCAAAACTCTCAAATTCAATAGAAACTCGCATCAGAAAACCTTAGAGAAAGATACTCAAACGAGAATTGAAAAGATACACAATTGGAATAGTAAAGATATGGAAACGATGTAAAGATACTCAGTTTGAAAGAAACACACTACCACACTTGCAAAACTCTCAAATTCAATAGAAACTCGCATCAGAAAGCCTTAGAGAAAGATACTCAAACCAGAATTGAAAAGATACACAATTGGAATAGTAAAGATACTCAAACGATGTAAAGATACTCAGTTTGAAAGAAACACACTCCCTCACTTGCAAAACTCTCAAATTCAATAGAAACTCGCATCAGAAAGCCGTTCAGAAAGATACTCAAACGAGAATTGAAAAGATACACAATTGGAATAGTAAAGATACTCAAACGATGTAAAGATACTCAGTTTGAAAGAAACACACTCCAACACTTGCAAAACTCTCAAATTCAATAGAAACTCGCATCAGAAAGCCGTTCAGAAAGATACTCAAACGAGAATTGAAAAGATACACAATTGGAATAGTAAAGATACGCAAACGATGTAAAGATACTCAGTTTGAAAGAAACACACTCCCTCACTTGCAAAACTCTCAAATTCAATAGAAACTCGCATCAGAAAGCCTTAGAGAAAGATACTCAAACGAGAATTGAAAAGATACACAATTGGAATAGTAAAGATACTCAAACGATGTAAAGATACTCAGTTTGAAATAAACACACTCCAACACTTGAAAAACTCTTAAATTCAATAGAAACTCGCATCAGAAAACCTTACAGAAAGATACTCAAACGAGAATTGAAAAGATACACAATTGGAATAGTAAAGATACGGAAACGATGTAAAGATACTCAGTTTGAAAGAAACACACTCCCACACTTGCAAAACTCTCAAATTCAATAGAAACTCGCATCAGAAAGCCGTTCAGAAAGATACTCAAACGAGAATTGAAAAGATACACAATTGGAATAGTAAAGATATTCAAACGATGTAAAGATACTCAGTTTGAAAGAAACACACTCCCACACTTGCAAAACTCTCAAATTCAATAGAAACTCGCATCAGAAAGCCGTTCAGAAAGATACTCAAACGAGAATTGAAAAGATACACAATTGGAATAGTAAAGATACTCAAACGATGTAAAGATACTCAGTTTGAAAGAAACACACTCCCACACTTGCAAAACTCTCAAATTCAATAGAAACTCGCATCAGAAAGCCTTAGAGAAAGATACTCAAACGAGAATTGAAAAGATACACAATTGGAATAGTAAAGATACTCAAACGATGTAAAGATACTCAGTGTGAAAGAAACACACTCCAACACTTGCAAAACTCTCAAATTCAATAGAAACTCGCATCAGAAAACCGTTCAGAAAGATACTCAAACGAGAATTGAAAAGATACACAATTGGAATAGTAAAGATACTCAAACGATGTAAAGATACTCAGTTTGAAAGAAACACACTGTAACACTTGAAAAACTCTCAAATTCAATAGAAACTCGCATCAGAAAACCTTACAGAAAGATACTCAAACGAGAATTGAAAAGATACACAATTGGAATAGTAAAGATACGGAAACGATGTAAAGATACTCAGTTTGAAAGAAACATACTCCCACACTTGCAAAACTCTCAAATTCAATAGAAACTCGCATCAGAAAGCCTTAGAGAAAGATACTCAAACGAGAATTGAAAAGATACACAATTGGAATAGTAAAGATAGGCAAACGATGTAAAGATACGCAGTTTGAAAGAAACACACTCCCTCACTTGCAAAACTCTCAAATTCAATAGAAACTCGCATCAGAAAGCCTTAGAGAAAGATACTCAAACGAGAATTGAAAAGATACACAATTGGAATAATAAAGATACTCAAACGATGTAAAGATACTCAGTTTGAAAGAAACACACTCCAACACTTGCAAAACTCTCAAATTCAATAGAAACTCGCATCAGAAAGCCGTTCAGAAAGATACTCAAACGAGAATTGAAAAGATACACAATTGGAATAGTAAAGATACTCAAACGATGTAAAGATACTCAGTTTGAAAGAAACACACTCCCACACTTGCAAAACTCTCAAATTCAATAGAAACTCGCATCAGAAAGCCTTAGAGAAAGATACTCAAACGAGAATTGAAAAGATACATAATTGGAATAGTAAAGATACTCAAACGATGTAAAGATACTCAGTTTGAAAGAAACACACTCCAACACTTGCAAAACTCTCAAATTCAATAGAAACTCGCATCAGAAAGCCGTTCAGAAAGATACTCAAACGAGAATTGAAAAGATACACAATTGGAATAGTAAAGATACTCAAACGATGTAAAGATACTCAGTTTGAAAGAAACACACTCTAACACTTGAAAAACTCTCAAATTCAATAGAAACTCGCATCAGAAAACCTTACAGAAAGATACTCAAACGAGAATTGAAAAGATACACAATTGGAATAGTAAAGATATGGAAACGATGTAAAGATACTCAGTTTGAAAGAAACACACTACCACACTTGCAAAACTCTCAAATTCAATAGAAACTCGCATCAGAAAGCCTTAGAGAAAGATACTCAAACGAGAATTGAAAAGATACACAATTGGAATAGTAAAGATACTCAAACGATGTAAAGATACTCAGTTTGAAAGAAACACACTCCAACACTTGCAAAACTCTCAAATTCAATAGAAACTCGCATCAGAAAGCCGTTCAGAAAGATACTCAAACGAGAATTGAAAAGATACACAATTGGAATAGTAAAGATACGCAAACGATGTAAAGATACTCAGTTTGAAAGAAACACACTCCCTCACTTGCAAAACTCTCAAATTCAATAGAAACTCGCATCAGAAAGCCTTAGAGAAAGATACTCAAACGAGAATTGAAAAGATACACAATTGGAATAGTAAAGATACTCAAACGATGTAAAGATACTCAGTTTGAAAGAAACACACTCCAACACTTGCAAAACTCTCAAATTCAATAGAAACTCGAATCAGAAAGCCGTTCAGAAAGATACTCAAACGAGAATTGAAAAGATACACAATTGGAATAGTAAAGATACTCAAACGATGTAAAGATACTCAGTTTGAAAGAAACACACTCCCACACTTGCAAAACTCTCAAATTCAATAGAAACTCGCATCAGAAAGCCGTTCAGAAAGATACTCAAACGAGAATTGAAAAGATACACAATTGGAATAGTAAAGATACGCAAACGATGTAAAGATACTCAGTTTGAAAGAAACACACTCCCTCACTTGCAAAACTCTCAAATTCAATAGAAACTCGCATCAGAAAGCCTTAGAGAAAGATACTCAAACGAGAATTGAAAAGATACACAATTGGAATAGTAAAGATATGGAAACGATGTAAAGATACTCAGTTTGAAAGAAACACACTCCAACACTTGCAAAACTCTCAAATTCAATAGAAACTCGAATCAGAAAGCCGTTCAGAAAGATACTCAAACGAGAATTGAAAAGATACACAATTGGAATAGTAAAGATACTCAAACGATGTAAAGATACTCAGTTTGAAAGAAACACACTCCAACACTTGCAAAACTCTCAAATTCAATAGAAACTCGCATCAGAAAACCTTACAGAAAGATACTCAAACGAGAATTGAAAAGATACACAATTGGAATAGTAAAGATACGCAAACGATGTAAAGATACTCAGTTTGAAAGAAACACACTCCCTCACTTGCAAAACTCTCAAATTCAATAGAAACTCGCATCAGAAAGCCTTAGAGAAAGATACTCAAACGAGAATTGAAAAGATACACAATTGGAATAGTAAAGATACTCAAACGATGTAAAGATACTCAGTTTGAAAGAAACACACTCCAACACTTGCAAAACTCTCAAATTCAATAGAAACTCGAATCAGAAAGCCGTTCAGAAAGATACTCAAACGAGAATTGAAAAGATACACAATTGGAATAGTAAAGATACTCAAACGATGTAAAGATACTCAGTTTGAAAGAAACACACTCCCACACTTGCAAAACTCTCAAATTCAATAGAAACTCGCATCAGAAAGCCGTTCAGAAAGATACTCAAACGAGAATTGAAAAGATACACAATTGGAATAGTAAAGATACGCAAACGATGTAAAGATACTCAGTTTGAAAGAAACACACTCCCTCACTTGCAAAACTCTCAAATTCAATAGAAACTCGCATCAGAAAGCCTTAGAGAAAGATACTCAAACGAGAATTGAAAAGATACACAATTGGAATAGTAAAGATACTCAAACGATGTAAAGATACTCAGTTTGAAATAAACACACTCCAACACTTGAAAAACTCTCAAATTCAATAGAAACTCGCATCAGAAAACCTTACAGAAAGATACTCAAACGAGAATTGAAAAGATACACAATTGGAATAGTAAAGATACGGAAACGATGTAAAGATACTCAGTTTGAAAGAAACACACTCCCACACTTGCAAAACTCTCAAATACAATAGAAACTCGCATCAGAAAGCCTTACAGAAAGATACTCAAACGAGAAATGAAAAGATACACAATTGGAATAGTAAAGATACGCAAACGATGTAAAGATACTCAGTTTGAAAGAAACACACTCCCACACTTGCAAAACTCTCAAATTCAATAGAAACTCGCATCAGAAAGCCTTAGAGAAAGATACTCAAACGAGAATTGAAAAGATACACAATTGGAATAGTAAAGATACTCAAACGATGTAAAGATACTCAGTTTGAAATAAACACACTCCAACACTTGAAAAACTCTCAAATTCAATAGAAACTCGCATCAGAAAACCTTACAGAAAGATACTCAAACGAGAATTGAAAAGATACACAATTGGAATAGTAAAGATACGGAAACGATGTAAAGATACTCAGTTTGAAAGAAACACACTCCCACACTTGCAAAACTCTCAAATTCAATAGAAACTCGCATCAGAAAGCCTTAGAGAAAGATACTCAAACGAGAATTGAAAAGATACACAATTGGAATAGTAAAGATACTCAAACGATGTAAAGATACTCAGTGTGAAAAAAACACACTCCAACACTTGCAAAACTCTCAAATTCAATAGAAACTCGCATCAGAAAGCCGTTCAGAAAGATACTCAAACGAGAATTGAAAAGATACACAATTGGAATAGTAAAGATACTCAAACGATGTAAAGATACTCAGTTTGAAAGAAACACACTCCCACACTTGCAAAACTCTCAAATTCAATAGAAACTCGCATCAGAAAGCCTTAGAGAAAGATACTCAAACGAGAATTGAAAAGATACACAATTGGAATAGTAAAGATACTCAAACGATGTAAAGATACTCAGTGTGAAAGAAACACACTCCAACACTTGCAAAACTCTCAAATTCAATAGAAACTCGCATCAGAAAACCGTTCAGAAAGATACTCAAACGAGAATTGAAAAGATACACAATTGGAATAGTAAAGATACTCAAACGATGTAAAGATACTCAGTTTGAAAGAAACACACTGTAACACTTGAAAAACTCTCAAATTCAATAGAAACTCGCATCAGAAAACCTTACAGAAAGATACTCAAACGAGAATTGAAAAGATACACAATTGGAATAGTAAAGATACGGAAACGATGTAAAGATACTCAGTTTGAAAGAAACAAACTCCCACACTTGCAAAACTCTCAAATTCAATAGAAACTCGCATCAGAAAGCCTTAGAGAAAGATACTCAAACGAGAATTGAAAAGATACACAATTGGAATAGTAAAGATAGGCAAACGATGTAAAGATACGCAGTTTGAAAGAAACACACTCCCTCACTTGCAAAACTCTCAAATTCAATAGAAACTCGCATCAGAAAGCCTTAGAGAAAGATACTCAAACGAGAATTGAAAAGATACACAATTGGAATAGTAAAGATACTCAAACGATGTAAAGATACTCAGTTTGAAAGAAACACACTCCAACACTTGCAAAACTCTCAAATTCAATAGAAACTCGCATCAGAAAGCCGTTCAGAAAGATACTCAAACGAGAATTGAAAAGATACACAATTGGAATAGTAAAGATATTCAAACGATGTAAAGATACTCAGTTTGAAAGAAACACACTCCCACACTTGTAAAACTCTCAAATTCAATAGAAACTCGCATCAGAAAGCCGTTCAGAAAGATACTCAAACGAGAATTGAAAAGATACACAATTGGAATAGTAAAGATACTCAAACGATGTAAAGATACTCAGTTTGAAAGAAACACACTCCCACACTTGCAAAACTCTCAAATTCAATAGAAACTCGCATCAGAAAGCCTTAGAGAAAGATACTCAAACGAGAATTGAAAAGATACACAATTGGAATAGTAAAGATACTCAAACGATGTAAAGATACTCAGTGTGAAAGAAACACACTCCAACACTTGCAAAACTCTCAAATTCAATAGAAACTCGCATCAGAAAACCGTTCAGAAAGATACTCAAACGAGAATTGAAAAGATACACAATTGGAATAGTAAAGATACTCAAACGATGTAAAGATACTCAGTTTGAAAGAAACACACTGTAACACTTGAAAAACTCTCAAATTCAAAAGAAACTCGCATCAGAAAACCTTACAGAAAGATACTCAAACGAGAATTGAAAAGATACACAATTGGAATAGTAAAGATACGGAAACGATGTAAAGATACTCAGTTTGAGAGAAACATACTCCCACACTTGCAAAACTCTCAAATTCAATAGAAACTCGCACCAGAAAGCCTTAGAGAAAGATACTCAAACGAGAATTGAAAAGATACACAATTGGAATAGTAAAGATAGGCAAACGATGTAAAGATACGCAGTTTGAAAGAAACACACTCCCTCACTTGCAAAACTCTCAAATTCAATAGAAACTCGCATCAGAAAGCCTTAGAGAAAGATACTCAAACGAGAATTGAAAAGATACACAATTGGAATAGTAAAGATACTCAAACGATGTAAAGATACTCAGTTTGAAAGAAACACACTCCAACACTTGCAAAACTCTCAAATTCAATAGAAACTCGCATCAGAAAGCCGTTCAGAAAGATACTCAAACGAGAATTGAAAAGATACACAATTGGAATAGTAAAGATACTCAAACGATGTAAAGATACTCAGTTTGAAAGAAACACACTCCCACACTTGCAAAACTCTCAAATTCAATAGAAACTCGCATCAGAAAGCCTTAGAGAAAGATACTCAAACGAGAATTGAAAAGATACACAATTGGAATAGTAAAGATACTCAAACGATGTAAAGATACTCAGTTTGAAAGAAACACACTCCAACACTTGCAAAACTCTCAAATTCAATAGAAACTCGCATCAGAAAGCCGTTCAGAAAGATACTCAAACGAGAATTGAAAAGATACACAATTGGAATAGTAAAGATACTCAAACGATGTAAAGATACTCAGTTTGAAAGAAACAGACTCCCACACTTGCAAAACTCTCAAATTCAATAGAAACTCGCATCAGAAAGCCGTTCAGAAAGATACTCAAACGATAATTGAAAAGATACACAATTGGAATAGTAAAGATACTCAAACGATGTAAAGATACTCAGTTTGAAAGAAACACACTCTAACACTTGAAAAAATCTCAAATTCAATAGAAACTCGCATCAGAAAACCTTACAGAAAGATACTCAAACGAGAATTGAAAAGATACACAATTGGAATAGTAAAGATACGGAAACGATGTAAAGATACTCAGTTTGAAAGAAACACACTCCCACACTTGCAAAACTCTCAAATTCAATAGAAACTCGCATCAGAAAGCCTTAGAGAAAGATACTCAAACGAGAATTGAAAAGATACACAATTGGAATAGTAAAGATACTCAAACGATGTAAAGATACTCAGTGTGAAAGAAACACACTCCAACACTTGCAAAACTCTCAAATTCAATAGAAACTCGCATCAGAAAGCCGTTCAGAAAGATACTCAAACGAGAATTGAAAAGATACACAATTGGAATAGTAAAGATACTCAAACGATGTAAAGATACTCAGTTTGAAAGAAACACACTCCAACACTTGCAAAACTCTCAAATTCAATAGAAACTCGCATCAGAAAGCCGTTCAGAAAGATACTCAAACGAGAATTGAAAAGATACACAATTGGAATAGTAAAGATACTCAAACGATGTAAAGATACTCAGTTTGAAAGAAACACACTCCAACACTTGCAAAACTCTCAAATTCAATAGAAACTCGCATCAGAAAGCCGTTCAGAAAGATACTCAAACGAGAATTGAAAAGATACACAATTGGAATAGTAAAGATATTCAAACGATGTAAAGATACTCAGTTTGAAAGAAACACACTCCAACACTTGCAAAACTCTCAAATTCAATAGAAACTCGCATCAGAAAGCCGTTCAGAAAGATACTCAAACGAGAATTGAAAAGATACACAATTGGAATAGTAAAGATACTCAAACGATGTAAAGATACTCAGTTTGAAAGAAACACACTCCCTCACTTGCAAAACTCTTAAATTCAATAGAAACTCGCATCAGAAAGCCTTAGAGAAAGATACTCAAACGAGAATTGAAAAGATACACAATTGGAATAGTAAAGATACTCAAACGATGTAAAGATACTCAGTTTGAAATAAACACACTCCAACACTTGAAAAACTCTCAAATTCAATAGAAACTCGCATCAGAAAACCTTACAGAAAGATACTCAAACGAGAATTGAAAAGATACACAATTGGAATAGTAAAGATACGGAAACGATGTAAAGATACTCAGTTTGAAAGAAACACACTCCCACACTTGCAAAACTCTCAAATTCAATAGAAACTCGCATCAGAAAGCCTTAGAGAAAGATACTCAAACGAGAATTGAAAAGATACACAATTGGAATAGTAAAGATACTCAAACGATGTAAAGATACTCAGTGTGAAAAAAACACACTCCAACACTTGCAAAACTCTCAAATTCAATAGAAACTCGCATCAGAAAGCCGTTCAGAAAGATACTCAAACGAGAATTGAAAAGATACACAATTGGAATAGTAAAGATACTCAAACGATGTAAAGATACTCAGTTTGAAAGAAACACACTCCCACATTTGCAAAACTCTCAAATTCAATAGAAACTCGCATCAGAAAGCCTTAGAGAAAGATACTCAAACGAGAATTGAAAAGATACACAATTGGAATAGTAAAGATACTCAAACGATGTAAAGATACTCAGTGTGAAAGAAACACACTCCAACACTTGCAAAACTCTCAAATTCAATAGAAACTCGCATCAGAAAACCGTTCAGAAAGATACTCAAACGAGAATTGAAAAGATACACAATTGGAATAGTAAAGATACTCAAACGATGTAAAGATACTCAGTTTGAAAGAAACACACTCCCTCACTTGCAAAACTCTCAAATTCAATAGAAACTCGCATCAGAAAGCCTTAGAGAAAGATACTCAAACGAGAATTGAAAAGATACACAATTGGAATAGTAAAGATACGGAAACGATGTAAAGATACTCAGTTTGAAAGAAACAAACTCCCAAACTTGCAAAACTCTCAAATTCAATAGAAACTCGCATCAGAAAGCCGTTCAGAAAGATACTCAAACGAGAATTGAAAAGATACACAATTGGAATAGTAAAGATACTCAAACGATGTAAAGATACTCAGTTTGAAAGAAACAGACTCCCACACTTGCAAAACTCTCAAATTCAATAGAAACTCGCATCAGAAAGCCGTTCAGAAAGATACTCAAACGATAATTGAAAAGATACACAATTGGAATAGTAAAGATACTCAAACGATGTAAAGATACTCAGTTTGAAAGAAACACACTCTAACACTTGAAAAAATCTCAAATTCAATAGAAACTCGCATCAGAAAACCTTACAGAAAGATACTCAAACGAGAATTGAAAAGATACACAATTGGAATAGTAAAGATACGGAAACGATGTAAAGATACTCAGTTTGAAAGAAACACACTCCCACACTTGCAAAACTCTCAAATTCAATAGAAACTCGCATCAGAAAGCCTTAGAGAAAGATACTCAAACGAGAATTGAAAAGATACACAATTGGAATAGTAAAGATACTCAAACGATGTAAAGATACTCAGTGTGAAAGAAACACACTCCAACACTTGCAAAACTCTCAAATTCAATAGAAACTCGCATCAGAAAGCCGTTCAGAAAGATACTCAAACGAGAATTGAAAAGATACACAATTGGAATAGTAAAGATACTCAAACGATGTAAAGATACTCAGTTTGAAAGAAACACACTCCAACACTTGCAAAACTCTCAAATTCAATAGAAACTCGCATCAGAAAGCCGTTCAGAAAGATACTCAAACGAGAATTGAAAAGATACACAATTGGAATAGTAAAGATACTCAAACGATGTAAAGATACTCAGTTTGAAATAAACACACTCCAACACTTGCAAAACTCTCAAATTCAATAGAAACTCGCATCAGAAAGCCGTAAAGAAAGATACTCAAACGAGAATTGAAAAGATACACAATTGGAATAGTAAAGATATTCAAACGATGTAAAGATACTCAGTTTGAAAGAAACACACTCCAACACTTGCAAAACTCTCAAATTCAATAGAAACTCGCATCAGAAAGCCGTTCAGAAAGATACTCAAACGAGAATTGAAAAGATACACAATTGGAATAGTAAAGATACTCAAACGATGTAAAGATACTCAGTTTGAAAGAAACACACTCCCTCACTTGCAAAACTCTTAAATTCAATAGAAACTCGCATCAGAAAGCCTTAGAGAAAGATACTCAAACGAGAATTGAAAAGATACACAATTGGAATAGTAAAGATACTCAAACGATGTAAAGATACTCAGTTTGAAATAAACACACTCCAACACTTGAAAAACTCTCAAATTCAATAGAAACTCGCATCAGAAAACCTTACAGAAAGATACTCAAACGAGAATTGAAAAGATACACAATTGGAATAGTAAAGATACGGAAACGATGTAAAGATACTCAGTTTGAAAGAAACACACTCCCACACTTGCAAAACTCTCAAATTCAATAGAAACTCGCATCAGAAAGCCTTAGAGAAAGATACTCAAACGAGAATTGAAAAGATACACAATTGGAATAGTAAAGATACTCAAACGATGTAAAGATACTCAGTGTGAAAAAAACACACTCCAACACTTGCAAAACTCTCAAATTCAATAGAAACTCGCATCAGAAAGCCGTTCAGAAAGATACTCAAACGAGAATTGAAAAGATACACAATTGGAATAGTAAAGATACTCAAACGATGTAAAGATACTCAGTTTGAAAGAAACACACTCCCACACTTGCAAAACTCTCAAATTCAATAGAAACTCGCATCAGAAAGCCTTAGAGAAAGATACTCAAACGAGAATTGAAAAGATACACAATTGGAATAGTAAAGATACTCAAACGATGTAAAGATACTCAGTGTGAAAGAAACACACTCCAACACTTGCAAAACTCTCAAATTCAATAGAAACTCGCATCAGAAAACCGTTCAGAAAGATACTCAAACGAGAATTGAAAAGATACACAATTGGAATAGTAAAGATACTCAAACGATGTAAAGATACTCAGTTTGAAAGAAACACACTCCCTCACTTGCAAAACTCTCAAATTCAATAGAAACTCGCATCAGAAAGCCTTAGAGAAAGATACTCAAACGAGAATTGAAAAGATACACAATTGGAATAGTAAAGATACGGAAACGATGTAAAGATACTCAGTTTGAAAGAAACAAACTCCCAAACTTGCAAAACTCTCAAATTCAATAGAAACTCGCATCAGAAAGCCTTAGAGAAAGATACTCAAACGAGAATTGAAAAGATACACAATTGGAATAGTAAAGATAGGCAAACGATGTAAAGATACGCAGTTTGAAAGAAACACACTCCCTCACTTGCAAAACTCTCAAATTCAATAGAAACTCGCATCAGAAAGCCTTAGAGAAAGATACTCAAACGAGAATTGAAAAGATACACAATTGGAATAGTAAAGATACTCAAACGATGTAAAGATACTCAGTTTGAAAGAAACACACTCCAACACTTGCAAAACTCTCAAATTCAATAGAAACTCGCATCAGAAAGCCGTTCAGAAAGATACTCAAACGAGAATTGAAAAGATACACAATTGGAATAGTAAAGATATTCAAACGATGTAAAGATACTCAGTTTGAAAGAAACACACTCCAACACTTGCAAAACTCTCAAATTCAATAGAAACTCGCATCAGAAAGCCTTAGAGAAAGATACTCAAACGAGAATTGAAAAGATACACAATTGGAATAGTAAAGATACTCAAACGATGTAAAGATACTCAGTTTGAAAGAAACACACTCCAACACTTGCAAAACTCTCAAATTCAATAGAAACTCGCATCAGAAAGCCGTTCAGAAAGATACTCAAACGAGAATTGAAAAGATACACAATTGGAATAGTAAAGATACTCAAACGATGTAAAGATACTCAGTTTGAAAGAAACAGACTCCCACACTTGCAAAACTCTCAAATTCAATAGAAACTCGCATCAGAAAGCCGTTCAGAAAGATACTCAAACGATAATTGAAAAGATACACAATTGGAATAGTAAAGATACTCAAACGATGTAAAGATACTCAGTTTGAAAGAAACACACTCTAACACTTGAAAAAATCTCAAATTCAATAGAAACTCGCATCAGAAAACCTTACAGAAAGATACTCAAACGAGAATTGAAAAGATACACAATTGGAATAGTAAAGATACTCAAACGATGTAAAGATACTCAGTTTGAAAGAAACACACTCCCACACTTGCAAAACTCTCAAATTCAATAGAAACTCGCATCAGAAAGCCTTAGAGAAAGATACTCAAACGAGAATTGAAAAGATACACAATTGGAATAGTAAAGATACTCAAACGATGTAAAGATACTCAGTGTGAAAGAAACACACTCCAACACTTGCAAAACTCTCAAATTCAATAGAAACTCGCATCAGAAAGCCGTTCAGAAAGATACTCAAACGAGAATTGAAAAGATACACAATTGGAATAGTAAAGATATTCAAACGATGTAAAGATACTCAGTTTGAAAGAAACACACTCCAACACTTGCAAAACTCTCAAATTCAATAGAAACTCGCATCAGAAAGCCGTTCAGAAAGATACTCAAACGAGAATTGAAAAGATACACAATTGGAATAGTAAAGATACTCAGTTTGAAAGAAACACACTCCAACACTTGCAAAACTCTCAAATTCAATAGAAACTCGCATCAGAAAGCCGTTCAGAAAGATACTCAAACGAGAATTGAAAAGATACACAATTGGAATAGTAAAGATATTCAAACGATGTAAAGATACTCAGTTTGAAAGAAACACACTCCAACACTTGCAAAACTCTCAAATTCAATAGAAACTCGCATCAGAAAGCCGTTCAGAAAGATACTCAAACGAGAATTGAAAAGATACACAATTGGAATAGTAAAGATACTCAAACGATGTAAAGATACTCAGTTTGAAAGAAACACACTCCCTCACTTGCAAAACTCTTAAATTCAATAGAAACTCGCATCAGAAAGCCTTAGAGAAAGATACTCAAACGAGAATTGAAAAGATACACAATTGGAATAGTAAAGATACTCAAACGATGTAAAGATACTCAGTTTGAAATAAACACACTCCAACACTTGAAAAACTCTCAAATTCAATAGAAACTCGCATCAGAAAACCTTACAGAAAGATACTCAAACGAGAATTGAAAAGATACACAATTGGAATAGTAAAGATACGGAAACGATGTAAAGATACTCAGTTTGAAAGAAACACACTCCCACACTTGCAAAACTCTCAAATTCAATAGAAACTCGCATCAGAAAGCCTTAGAGAAAGATACTCAAACGAGAATTGAAAAGATACACAATTGGAATAGTAAAGATACTCAAACGATGTAAAGATACTCAGTGTGAAAAAAACACACTCCAACACTTGCAAAACTCTCAAATTCAATAGAAACTCGCATCAGAAAGCCGTTCAGAAAGATACTCAAACGAGAATTGAAAAGATACACAATTGGAATAGTAAAGATACTCAAACGATGTAAAGATACTCAGTTTGAAAGAAACACACTCCCACACTTGCAAAACTCTCAAATTCAATAGAAACTCGCATCAGAAAGCCTTAGAGAAAGATACTCAAACGAGAATTGAAAAGATACACAATTGGAATAGTAAAGATACTCAAACGATGTAAAGATACTCAGTGTGAAAGAAACACACTCCAACACTTGCAAAACTCTCAAATTCAATAGAAACTCGCATCAGAAAACCGTTCAGAAAGATACTCAAACGAGAATTGAAAAGATACACAATTGGAATAGTAAAGATACTCAAACGATGTAAAGATACTCAGTTTGAAAGAAACACACTCCCTCACTTGCAAAACTCTCAAATTCAATAGAAACTCGCATCAGAAAGCCTTAGAGAAAGATACTCAAACGAGAATTGAAAAGATACACAATTGGAATAGTAAAGATACGGAAACGATGTAAAGATACTCAGTTTGAAAGAAACAAACTCCCACACTTGCAAAACTCTCAAATTCAATAGAAACTCGCATCAGAAAGCCTTAGAGAAAGATACTCAAACGAGAATTGAAAAGATACACAATTGGAATAGTAAAGATAGGCAAACGATGTAAAGATACGCAGTTTGAAAGAAACACACTCCCTCACTTGCAAAACTCTCAAATTCAATAGAAACTCGCATCAGAAAGCCTTAGAGAAAGATACTCAAACGAGAATTGAAAAGATACACAATTGGAATAGTAAAGATACTCAAACGATGTAAAGATACTCAGTTTGAAAGAAACACACTCCAACACTTGCAAAACTCTCAAATTCAATAGAAACTCGCATCAGAAAGCCGTTCAGAAAGATACTCAAACGAGAATTGAAAAGATACACAATTGGAATAGTAAAGATATTCAAACGATGTAAAGATACTCAGTTTGAAAGAAACACACTCCAACACTTGCAAAACTCTCAAATTCAATAGAAACTCGCATCAGAAAGCCGTTCAGAAAGATACTCAAACGAGAATTGAAAAGATACACAATTGGAATAGTAAAGATACTCAAACGATGTAAAGATACTCAGTTTGAAAGAAACACACTCCCTCACTTGCAAAACTCTCAAATTCAATAGAAACTCGCATCAGAAAGCCTTAGAGAAAGATACTCAAACGAGAATTAAAAGATACACAATTGGAATAGTAAAGATACTCAAACGATGTAAAGATACTCAGTTTGAAAGAAACACACTCCAACACTTGCAAAACTCTCAAATTCAATAGAAACTCGAATCAGAAAGCCGTTCAGAAAGATACTCAAACGAGAATTGAAAAGATACACAATTGGAATAGTAAAGATACTCAAACGATGTAAAGATACTCAGTTTGAAAGAAACACACTCCCACACTTGCAAAACTCTCAAATTCAATATAAACTCGCATCAGAAAGCCTTAGAGAAAGATACTCAAACGAGAATTGAAAAGATACACAATTGGAATAGTAAAGATACTCAAACGATGTAAAGATACTCAGTTTGAAAGAAACACACTCCAACACTTGCAAAACTCTCAAATTCAATAGAAACTCGCATCAGAAAACCGTTCAGAAAGATACTCAAACGAGAATTGAAAAGATACACAATTGGAATAGTAAAGATACTCAAACGATGTAAAGATACTCAGTTTGAAAGAAACACACTGTAACACTTGAAAAACTCTCAAATTCAATAGAAACTCGCATCAGAAAACCTTACAGAAAGATACTCAAACGAGAATTGAAAAGATACACAATTGGAATAGTAAAGATACGGAAACGATGTAAAGATACTCAGTTTGAAAGAAACAAACTCCCACACTTGCAAAACTCTCAAATTCAATAGAAACTCGCATCAGAAAGCCTTAGAGAAAGATACTCAAACGAGAATTGAAAAGATACACAATTGGAATAGTAAAGATAAGCAAACGATGTAAAGATACGCAGTTTGAAAGAAACACACTCCCTCACTTGCAAAACTCTCAAATTCAATAGAAACTCGCATCAGAAAGCCTTAGAGAAAGATACTCAAACGAGAATTGAAAAAATACACAATTGGAATAGTAAAGATACTCAAACGATGTAAAGATACTCAGTTTGAAAGAAACACACTCCAACACTTGCAAAACTCTCAAATTCAATAGAAACTCGCATCAGAAAGCCGTTCAGAAAGATACTCAAACGAGAATTGAAAAGATACACAATTGGAATAGTAAAGATATTCAAACGATGTAAAGATACTCAGTTTGAAAGAAACACACTCCCACACTTGCAAAACTCTCAAATTCAATAGAAACTCGCATCAGAAAGCCGTTCAGAAAGATACTCAAACGAGAATTGAAAAGATACACAATTGGAATAGTAAAGATACTCAAACGATGTAAAGATACTCAGTTTGAAAGAAACACACTCCCACACTTGCAAAACTCTCAAATTCAATAGAAACTCGCATCAGAAAGCCTTAGAGAAAGATACTCAAACGAGAATTGAAAAGATACACAATTGGAATAGTAAAGATACTCAAACGATGTAAAGATACTCAGTGTGAAAGAAACACACTCCAACACTTGCAAAACTCTCAAATTCAATAGAAACTCGCATCAGAAAACCGTTCAGAAAGATACTCAAACGAGAATTGAAAAGATACACAATTGGAATAGTAAAGATACTCAAACGATGTAAAGATACTCAGTTTGAAAGAAACACACTGTAACACTTGAAAAACTCTCAAATTCAATAGAAACTCGCATCAGAAAACCTTACAGAAAGATACTCAAACGAGAATTGAAAAGATACACAATTGGAATAGTAAAGATAGGCAAACGATGTAAAGATACGCAGTTTGAAAGAAACACACTCCCTCACTTGCAAAACTCTCAAATTCAATAGAAACTCGCATCAGAAAGCCTTAGAGAAAGATACTCAAACGAGAATTGAAAAGATACACAATTGGAATAGTAAAGATACTCAAACGATGTAAAGATACTCAGTTTGAAAGAAACACACTCCAACACTTGCAAAACTCTCAAATTCAATAGAAACTCGCATCAGAAAGCCGTTCAGAAAGATACTCAAACGAGAATTGAAAAGATACACAATTGGAATAGTAAAGATACTCAAACGATGTAAAGATACTCAGTTTGAAAGAAACACACTCCCACACTTGCAAAACTCTCAAATTCAATAGAAACTCGCATCAGAAAGCCTTAGAGAAAGATACTCAAACGAGAATTGAAAAGATACACAATTGGAATAGTAAAGATAAGCAAACGATGTAAAGATACGCAGTTTGAAAGAAACACACTAACACACTTGCAAAACTCTCAAATTCAATAGAAACTCGCATCAGAAAGCCTTAGAGAAAGATACTTAAACGAGAATTGAAAAAATACACAATTGGAATAGTAAAGATACTCAAACGATGTAAAGATACTCAGTTTGAAAGAAACACACTCCAACACTTGCAAAACTCTCAAATTCAATAGAAACTCGCATCAGAAAGCCGTTCAGAAAGATACTCAAACGAGAATTGAAAAGATACACAATTGGAATAGTAAAGATATTCAAACGATGTAAAGATACTCAGTTTGAAAGAAACACACTCCCACACTTGCAAAACTCTCAAATTCAATAGAAACTCGCATCAGAAAGCCGTTCAGAAAGATACTCAAACGAGAATTGAAAAGATACACAATTGGAATAGTAAAGATACTCAAACGATGTAAAGATACTCAGTTTGAAAGAAACACACTCCCACACTTGCAAAACTCTCAAATTCAATAGAAACTCGCATCAGAAAGCCTTAGAGAAAGATACTCAAACGAGAATTGAAAAGATACACAATTGGAATAGTAAAGATACTCAAACGATGTAAAGATACTCAGTGTGAAAGAAACACACTCCAACACTTGCAAAACTCTCAAATTCAATAGAAACTCGCATCAGAAAACCGTTCAGAAAGATACTCAAACGAGAATTGAAAAGATACACAATTGGAATAGTAAAGATACTCAAACGATGTAAAGATACTCAGTTTGAAAGAAACACACTGTAACACTTGAAAAACTCTCAAATTCAATAGAAACTCGCATCAGAAAACCTTACAGAAAGATACTCAAACGAGAATTGAAAAGATACACAATTGGAATAGTAAAGATAGGCAAACGATGTAAAGATACGCAGTTTGAAAGAAACACACTCCCTCACTTGCAAAACTCTCAAATTCAATAGAAACTCGCATCAGAAAGCCTTAGAGAAAGATACTCAAACGAGAATTGAAAAGATACACAATTGGAATAGTAAAGATACTCAAACGATGTAAAGATACTCAGTTTGAAAGAAACACACTCCAACACTTGCAAAACTCTCAAATTCAATAGAAACTCGCATCAGAAAGCCGTTCAGAAAGATACTCAAACGAGAATTGAAAAGATACACAATTGGAATAGTAAAGATACTCAAACGATGTAAAGATACTCAGTTTGAAAGAAACACACTCCCACACTTGCAAAACTCTCAAATTCAATAGAAACTCGCATCAGAAAGCCTTAGAGAAAGATACTCAAACGAGAATTGAAAAGATACACAATTGGAATAGTAAAGATACTCAAACGATGTAAAGATACTCAGTTTGAAAGAAACACACTCCAACACTTGCAAAACTCTCAAATTCAATAGAAACTCGCATCAGAAAGCCGTTCAGAAAGATACTCAAACGAGAATTGAAAAGATACACAATTGGAATAGTAAAGATACTCAAACGATGTAAAGATACTCAGTTTGAAAGAAACAGACTCCCACACTTGCAAAACTCTCAAATTCAATAGAAACTCGCATCAGAAAGCCGTTCAGAAAGATACTCAAACGAGAATTGAAAAGATACACAATTGGAATAGTAAAGATACTCAAACGATGTAAAGATACTCAGTTTGAAAGAAACACACTCTAACACTTGAAAAACTCTCAAATTCAATAGAAACTCGCATCAGAAAACCTTACAGAAAGATACTCAAACGAGAATTGAAAAGATACACAATTGGAATAGTAAAGATATGGAAATGATGTAAAGATACTCAGTTTGAAAGAAACACACTACCACACTTGCAAAACTCTCAAATTCAATAGAAACTCGCATCAGAAAGCCTTAGAGAAAGATACTCAAACGAGAATTGAAAAGATACACAATTGGAATAGTAAAGATACTCAAACGATGTAAAGATACTCAGTTTGAAAGAAACACACTCCAACACTTGCAAAACTCTCAAATTCAATAGAAACTCGCATCAGAAAGCCGTTCAGAAAGATACTCAAACGAGAATTGAAAAGATACACAATTGGAATAGTAAAGATACGCAAACGATGTAAAGATACTCAGTTTGAAAGAAACACACTCTCTCACTGGCAAAACTCTCAAATTCAATAGAAACTCGCATCAGAAAGCCTTAGAGAAAGATACTCAAACGAGAATTGAAAAGATACACAATTGGAATAGTAAAGATACTCAAACGATGTAAAGATACTCAGTTTGAAAGAAACACACTCCAACACTTGCAAAACTCTCAAATTCAATAGAAACTCGCATCAGAAAGCCGTTCAGAAAGATACTCAAACGAGAATTGAAAAGATACACAATTGGAATAGTAAAGATACGCAAACGATGTAAAGATACGCAGTTTGAAAGAAACACACTCCCTCACTTGCAAAACTCTCAAATTCAATAGAAACTCGCATCAGAAAGCCTTAGAGAAAGATACTCAAACGAGAATTGAAAAGATACACAATTGGAATAGTAAAGATACTCAAACGATGTAAAGATACTCAGTTTGAAAGAAACACACTCCAACACTTGCAAAACTCTCAAATTCAATAGAAACTCGCATCAGAAAGCCGTTCAGAAAGATACTCAAACGAGAATTGAAAAGATACACAATTGGAATAGTAAAGATACTCAAACGATGTAAAGATACTCAGTTTGAAAGAAACACACTCCCACACTTGCAAAACTCTCAAATTCAATAGAAACTCGCATCAGAAAGCCTTAGAGAAAGATACTCAAACGAGAATTGAAAAGATACACAATTGGAATAGTAAAGATACTCAAACGATGTAAAGATACTCAGTTTGAAAGAAACACACTCCCACACTTGCAAAACTCTCAAATTCAATAGAAACTCGCATCAGAAAGCCGTTCAGAAAGATACTCAAACGAGAATTGAAAAGATACACAATTGGAATAGTAAAGATACTCAAACGATGTAAAGATACTCAGTTTGAAAGAAACACACTCCCACACTTGCAAAACTCTCAAATTCAATAGAAACTCGCATCAGAAAGCCGTTCAGAAAGATACTCAAACGATAATTGAAAAGATACACAATTGGAATAGTAAAGATACTCAAACGATGTAAAGATACTCAGTTTGAAAGAAACACACTCTAACACTTGAAAAAATCTCAAATTCAATAGAAACTCGCATCAGAAAACCTTACAGAAAGATACTCAAACGAGAATTGAAAAGATACACAATTGGAATAGTAAAGATACGGAAACGATGTAAAGATACTCAGTTTGAAAGAAACACACTCCCACACTTGCAAAACTCTCAAATTCAATAGAAACTCGCATCAGAAAGCCTTAGAGAAAGATACTCAAACGAGAATTGAAAAGATACTAAATTGGAATAGTAAAGATACTCAAACGATGTAAAGATACTCAGTGTGAAAAAAACACACTCCAACACTTGCAAAACTCTCAAATTCAATAGAAACTCGCATCAGAAAGCCGTTCAGAAAGATACTCAAACGAGAATTGAAAAGATACACAATTGGAATAGTAAAGATACTCAAACGATGTAAAGATACTCAGTTTGAAAGAAACACACTCCAACACTTGCAAAACTCTCAAATTCAATAGAAACTCGCATCAGAAAGCCGTTCAGAAAGATACTCAAACGAGAATTGAAAAGATACACAATTGGAATAGTAAAGATACTCAAACGATGTAAAGATACTCAGTTTGAAAGAAACACACTCCCACACTTGCAAAACTCTCAAATTCAATAGAAACTCGCATCAGAAAGCCGTTCAGAAAGATACTCAAACGAGAATTGAAAAGATACACAATTGGAATAGTAAAGATACGCAAACGATGTAAAGATACTCAGTTTGAAAGAAACACACTCCCTCACTTGCAAAACTCTCAAATTCAATAGAAACTCGCATCAGAAAGCCTTAGAGAAAGATACTCAAACGAGAATTGAAAAGATACACAATTGGAATAGTAAAGATACTCAAACGATGTAAAGATACTCAGTTTGAAAGAAACACACTCCAACACTTGCAAAACTCTCAAATTCAATAGAAACTCGAATCAGAAAGCCGTTCAGAAAGATACTCAAACGAGAATTGAAAAGATACACAATTGGAATAGTAAAGATACTCAAACGATGTAAAGATACTCAGTTTGAAAGAAACACACTCCAACACTTGCAAAACTCTCAAATTCAATAGAAACTCACATCAGAAAGCCGTTCAGAAAGATACTCAAACGAGAATTGAAAAGATACACAATTGGAATAGTAAAGATACGCAAACGATGTAAAGATACTCAGTTTTGCAAGAAACACACTCCCTCACTTGCAAAACTCTTAAATTCAATAGAAACTCGCATCAGAAAGCCTTAGAGGAAAGATACTCAAACGAGAATTGAAAAGATACACAATTGGAATAGTAAAGATACTCAAACGATGTAAAGATACTCAGTTTGAAATAAACACACTCCAACACTTGAAAAACTCTCAAATTTAATAGAAACTCGCATCAGAAAACCTTACAGAAAGATACTCAAACGAGAATTGAAAAGATACACAATTGGAATAGTAAAGATACGGAAACGATGTAAAGATACTCAGTTTGAAAGAAACACACTCCCACACTTGCAAAACTCTCAAATTCAATAGAAACTCGCATCAGAAAGCCTTAGAGAAAGATACTCAAACGAGAATTGAAAAGATACACAATTGGAATAGTAAAGATACTCAAACGATGTAAAGATACTCAGTGTGAAAAAAACACACTCCAACACTTGCAAAACTCTCAAATTCAATAGAAACTCGCATCAGAAAGCCGTTCAGAAAGATACTCAAACGAGAATTGAAAAGATACACAATTGGAATAGTAAAGATACTCAAACGATGTAAAGATACTCAGTTTGAAAGAAACACACTCCCACACTTGCAAAACTCTCAAATTCAATAGAAACTCGCATCAGAAAGCCTTAGAGAAAGATACTCAAACGAGAATTGAAAAGATACACAATTGGAATAGTAAAGATACTCAAACGATGTACAGATACTCAGTGTGAAAGAAACACACTCCAACACTTGCAAAACTCTCAAATTCAATAGAAACTCGCATCAGAAAACCGTTCAGAAAGATACTCAAACGAGAATTGAAAAGATACACAATTGGAATAGTAAAGATACTCAAACGATGTAAAGATACTCAGTTTGAAAGAAACACACTCCCTCACTTGCAAAACTCTCAAATTCAATAGAAACTCGCATCAGAAAGCCTTAGAGAAAGATACTCAAACGAGAATTGAAAAGATACACAATTGGAATAGTAAAGATACGGAAACGATGTAAAGATACTCAGTTTGAAAGAAACAAACTCCCACACTTGCAAAACTCTCAAATTCAATAGAAACTCGCATCAGAAAGCCTTAGAGAAAGATACTCAAACGAGAATTGAAAAGATACACAATTGGAATAGTAAAGATAGGCAAACGATGTAAAGATACGCAGTTTGAAAGAAACACACTCCCTCACTTGCAAAACTCTCAAATTCAATAGAAACTCGCATCAGAAAGCCTTAGAGAAAGATACTCAAACGAGAATTGAAAAGATACACAATTGGAATAGTAAAGATACTCAAACGATGTAAAGATACTCAGTTTGAAAGAAACACACTCCAACACTTGCAAAACTCTCAAATTCAATAGAAACTCGCATCAGAAAGCCGTTCAGAAAGATACTCAAACGAGAATTGAAAAGATACACAATTGGAATAGTAAAGATATTCAAACGATGTAAAGATACTCAGTTTGAAAGAAACACACTCCAACACTTGCAAAACTCTCAAATTCAATAGAAACTCGCATCAGAAAGCCGTTCAGAAAGATACTCAAACGAGAATTGAAAAGATACACAATTGGAATAGTAAAGATACTCAAACGATGTAAAGATACTCAGTTTGAAAGAAACACACTCCCTCACTTGCAAAACTCTCAAATTCAATAGAAACTCGCATCAGAAAGCGTTAGAGAAAGATACTCAAACGAGAATTAAAAGATACACAATTGGAATAGTAAAGATACTCAAACGATGTAAAGATACTCAGTTTGAAAGAAACACACTCCAACACTTGCAAAACTCTCAAATTCAATAGAAACTCGAATCAGAAAGCCGTTCAGAAAGATACTCAAACGAGAATTGAAAAGATACACAATTGGAATAGTAAAGATACTCAAACGATGTAAAGATACTCAGTTTGAAAGAAACACACTCCCACACTTGCAAAACTCTCAAATTCAATAGAAACTCGCATCAGAAAGCCTTAGAGAAAGATACTCAAACGAGAATTGAAAAGATACACAATTGGAATAGTAAAGATACTCAAACGATGTAAAGATACTCAGTTTGAAAGAAACACACTCCAACACTTGCAAAACTCTCAAATTCAATAGAAACTCGCATCAGAAAGCCGTTCAGAAAGATACTCAAACGAGAATTGAAAAGATACACAATTGGAATAGTAAGATACTCAAACGATGTAAAGATACTCAGTTTGAAAGAAACACACTGTAACACTTGAAAAACTCTCAAATTCAATAGAAACTCGCATCAGAAAACCTTACAGAAAGATACTCAAACGAGAATTGAAAAGATACACAATTGGAATAGTAAAGATACGGAAACGATGTAAAGATACTCAGTTTGAAAGAAACAAACTCCCACACTTGCAAAACTCTCAAATTCAATAGAAACTCGCATCAGAAAGCCTTAGAGAAAGATACTCAAACGAGAATTGAAAAGATACACAATTGGAATAGTAAAGATAGGCAAACGATGTAAAGATACGCAGTTTGAAAGAAACACACTCCCTCACTTGCAAAACTCTCAAATTCAATAGAAACTCGCATCAGAAAGCCTTAGAGAAAGATACTCAAACGAGAATTGAAAAGATACACAATTGGAATAGTAAAGATACTCAAACGATGTAAAGATACTCAGTTTGAAAGAAACACACTCCAACACTTGCAAAACTCTCAAATTCAATAGAAACTCGCATCAGAAAGCCGTTCAGAAAGATACTCAAACGAGAATTGAAAAGATACACAATTGGAATAGTAAAGATACTCAAACGATGTAAAGATACTCAGTTTGAAAGAACACACTCCCACACTTGCAAAACTCTCAAATTCAATAGAAACTCGCATCAGAAAGCCGTTCAGAAAGATACTCAAACGAGAATTGAAAAGATACACAATTGGAATAGTAAAGATACTCAAACGATGTAAAGATACTCAGTTTGAAAGAAACACACTCCCACACTTGCAAAACTCTCAAATTCAATAGAAACTCGCATCAGAAAGCCTTAGAGAAAGATACTCAAACGAGAATTGAAAGATACACAATTGGAATAGTAAAGATACTCAAACGATGTAAAGATACTCAGTTTGAAAGAAACACACTCCAACACTTGCAAAACTCTCAAATTCAATAGAAACTCGCATCAGAAAACCGTTCAGAAAGATACTCAAACGAGAATTGAAAAGATACACAATTGGAATAGTAAAGATACTCAAACGATGTAAAGATACTCAGTTTGAAAGAAACACACTGTAACACTTGAAAAACTCTCAAATTCAATAGAAACTCGCATCAGAAAACCTTACAGAAAGATACTCAAACGAGAATTGAAAAGATACACAATTGGAATAGTAAAGATACGGAAACGATGTAAAGATACTCAGTTTGAAAGAAACATACTCCCACACTTGCAAAACTCTCAAATTCAATAGAAACTCGCATCAGAAAGCCTTAGCGAAAGATACTCAAACGAGAATTGAAAAGATACACAATTGGAATAGTAAAGATAGGCAAACGATGTAAAGATACGCAGTTTGAAAGAAACACACTCCCTCACTTGCAAAACTCTCAAATTCAATAGAAACTCGCATCAGAAAGCCTTAGAGAAAGATACTCAAACGAGAATTGAAAAGATACACAATTGGAATAGTAAAGATACTCAAACGATGTATAGATACTCAGTTTGAAAGAAACACACTCCAACACTTGCAAAACTCTCAAATTCAATAGAAACTCGCATCAGAAAGCCGTTCAGAAAGATACTCAAACGAGAATTGAAAAGATACACAATTGGAATAGTAAAGATACTCAAACGATGTAAAGATACTCAGTTTGAAAGAAACACACTCCCACACTTGCAAAACTCTCAAATTCAATAGAAACTCGCATCAGAAAGCCTTAGAGAAAGATACTCAAACGAGAATTGAAAAGATACACAATTGGAATAGTAAAGATACTCAAACGATGTAAAGATACTCAGTTTGAAAGAAACACACTCCAACACTTGCAAAACCTCTCAAATTCAATAGAAACTCGCATCAGAAAGCCGTTCAGAAAGATACTCAAACGAGAATTGAAAAGATACACAATTTGGAATAGTAAAGATACTCAAACGATGTAAAGATACTCAGTTTTGAAAGAAACAGACTCCCACACTTGCAAAACTCTCAAATTCAATAGAAACTCGCATCAGAAAGCCGTTCAGAAAGATACTCAAACGAGAATTGAAAAGATACACAATTGGAATAGTAAAGATACTCAAACGATGTAAAGATACTCAGTTTGAAAGAAACACACTCTAACACTTGAAAAACTCTCAAATTCAATAGAAACTCGCATCAGAAAACCTTACAGAAAGATACTCAAACGAGAATTGAAAAGATACACAATTGGAATAGTAAAGATATGGAAATGATGTAAAGATACTCAGTTTGAAAGAAACACACTACCACACTTGCAAAACTCTCAAATTCAATAGAAACTCGCATCAGAAAGCCTTAGAGAAAGATACTCAAACGAGAATTGAAAAGATACACAATTGGAATAGTAAAGATACTCAAACGATGTAAAGATACTCAGTTTGAAAGAAACACACTCCAACACTTGCAAAACTCTCAAATTCAATAGAAACTCGCATCAGAAAGCCGTTCAGAAAGATACTCAAACGAGAATTGAAAAGATACACAATTGGAATAGTAAAGATACGCAAACGATGTAAAGATACTCAGTTTGAAAGAAACACACTCCCTCACTGGCAAAACTCTCAAATTCAATAGAAACTCGCATCAGAAAGCCTTAGAGAAAGATACTTAAACGAGAATTGAAAAGATACACAATTGGAATAGTAAAGATACTCAAACGATGTAAAGATACTCAGTTTGAAAGAAACACACTCCAACACTTGCAAAACTCTCAAATTCAATAGAAACTCGCATCAGAAAGCCGTTCAGAAAGATACTCAAACGAGAATTGAAAAGATACACAATTGGAATAGTAAAGATACTCAAACGATGTAAAGATACTCAGTTTGAAAGAAACACACTCCCACACTTGCAAAACTCTCAATTCAATAGAAACTCGCATCAGAAAGCCTTAGAGAAAGATACTCAAACGAGAATTGAAAAGATACACAATTGGAATAGTAAAGATACACAAACGATGTAAAGATACTCAGTTTGAAAGAAACACACTCCAACACTTGCAAAACTCTCAAATTCAATAGAAATCGCATCAGAAAGCCGTTCAGAAAGATACTGAAACGAGAATTGAAAAGATACACAATTGGAATAGTAAAGATACTCAAACGATGTAAAGATACTCAGTTGAAAGGAAACACACTCCCACACTTGCAAAACTCTCAAATTCAATAGAAACTCGCATCAGAGAGCCTTAGAGAAAGATACTCAAACGAGAATTGAAAAGATACACAATTGGAATAGTAAAGATACTCAAACGATGTAAAGATACTCAGTTTGAAAGAAACACACTCCAACACTTGCAAAACTCTCAAATTCAATAGAAACTCGCATCAGAAAGCCGTTCAGAAAGATACTCAAACGAGAATTGAAAAGATACACAATTGGAATAGTAAAGATACTCAAACGATGTAAAGATACTCAGTTTGAAAGAAACACACTCTAACACTTGAAAAACTCTCAAATTCAATAGAAACTCGCATCAGAAAACCTTACAGAAAGATACTCAAACGAGAATTGAAAAGATACACAATTGGAATAGTAAAGATATGGAAACGATGTAAAGATACTCAGTTTGAAAGAAACACACTACCACACTTGAAAACTCTCAAATTCAATAGAAACTCGCATCAGAAAGCCTTAGAGAAAGATACTCAAACGAGAATTGAAAAGATACACAATTGGAATAGTAAAGATACTCAAACGATGTAAAGATACTCAGTTTGAAAGAAACACACTCCAACACTTGCAAAACTCTCAAATTCAATAGAAACTCGCATCAGAAAGCCGTTCAGAAAGATACTCAAACGAGAATTGAAAAGATACACAATTGGAATAGTAAAGATACGCAAACGATGTAAAGATACTCAGTTTGAAAGAAACACACTCCCTCACTTGCAAAACTCTCAAATTCAATAGAAACTCGCATCAGAAAGCCTTAGAGAAAGATACTCAAACGAGAATTAAAAGATACACATTTGGAATAGTAAAGATACTCAAACGATGTAAAGATACTCAGTTTGAAAGAAACACACTCCAACACTTGCAAAACTCTCAAATTCAATAGAAACTCGAATCAGAAAGCCGTTCAGAAAGATACTCAAACGAGAATGAAAAAGATACACAATTGGAATAGTAAAGATACTCAAACGATGTAAAGATACTCAGTTTGAAAGAAACACACTCCCACACTTGCAAAACTCTCAAATTCAATAGAAACTCGCATCAGAAAGCCTTAGAGAAAGATACTCAAACGAGAATTGAAAAGATACACAATTGGAATAGTAAAGATACTCAAACGATGTAAAGATACTCAGTTTGAAAGAAACACACTCCAACACTTGCAAAACTCTCAAATTCAATAGAAACTCGCATCAGAAAACCGTTCAGAAAGATACTCAAACGAGAATTGAAAAGATACACAATTGGAATAGTAAAGATACTCAAACGATGTAAAGATACTCAGTTTGAAAGAAACACACTGTAACACTTGAAAAACTCTCAAATTCAATAGAAACTCGCATCAGAAAACCTTACAGAAAGATACTCAAACGAGAATTGAAAAGATACACAATTGGAATAGTAAAGATACGGAAACGATGTAAAGATACTCAGTTTGAAAGAAACATACTCCCACACTTGCAAAACTCTCAAATTCAATAGAAACTCGCATCAGAAAGCCTTAGAGAAAGATACTCAAACGAGAATTGAAAAGATACACAATTGGAATAGTAAAGATAGGCAAACGATGTAAAGATACGCAGTTTGAAAGAAACACACTCCCTCACTTGCAAAACTCTCAAATTCAATAGAAACTCGCATCAGAAAGCCTTAGAGAAAGATACTCAAACGAGATTGAAAAGATACACAATTGGAATAGTAAAGATACTCAAACGATGTAAAGATACTCAGTTTGAAAGAAACACACTCCAACACTTGCAAAACTCTCAAATTCAATAGAAACTCGCATCAGAAAGCCGTTCAGAAAGATACTCAAACGAGAATTGAAAAGATACACAATTGGAATAGTAAAAGATACGCAAACGATGTAAAGATACTCAGTTTGAAAGAAACACACTCCCACACTTGCAAAACTCTCAAATTCAATAGAAACTCGCATCAGAAAGCCTTAGAGAAAGATACTCAAACGAGAATTGAAAAGATACATAATTGGAATAGTAAAGATACTCAAACGATGTAAAGATACTCAGTTTGAAAGAAACACACTGTAACACTTGAAAAACTCTCAAATTCAATAGAAACTCGCATCAGAAAACCTTACAGAAAGATACTCAAACGAGAATTGAAAAGATACACAATTGGAATAGTAAAGATACGGAAACGATGTAAAGATACTCAGTTTGAAAGAAACATACTCCCACACTTGCAAAACTCTCAAATTCAATAGAAACTCGCATCAGAAAGCCTTAGAGAAAGATACTCAAACGAGAATTGAAAAGATACACAATTGGAATAGTAAAGATAGGCAAACGATGTAAAGATACGCAGTTTGAAAGAAACACACTCCCTCACTTGCAAAACTCTCAAATTCAATAGAAACTCGCATCAGAAAGCCTTAGAGAAAGATACTCAAACGAGAAATTGAAAAGATACACAATTGGAATAGTAAAGATACTCAAACGATGTAAAGATACTCAGTTTGAAAGAAACACACTCCCTCACTTGCAAAACTCTCAAATTCAATAGAAACTCGCATCAGAAAGCCTTAGAGAAAGATACTCAAACGAGAATTGAAAAGATACACAATTGGAATAGTAAAGATACGGAAACGATGTAAAGATACTCAGTTTGAAAGAAACACACTCCCACACTTGCAAAACTCTCAAATTCAATAGAAACTCGCATCAGAAAGCCTTAGAGAAAGATACTCAAACGAGAATTGAAAAGATACACAATTGGAATAGTAAAGATACGGAAACGATGTAAAGATACTCAGTTTGAAAGAAACACACTCCCACACTTGCAAAACTCTCAAATTCAATAGAAACTCGCATCAGAAAGCCTTAGAGAAAGATACTCAAACGAGAATTGAAAAGATACACAATTGGAATAGTAAAGATACTCAAACGATGTAAAGATACTCAGTTTGAAAGAAACACACTCCCTCACTTGCAAAACTCTCAAATTCAATAGAAACTCGCATCAGAAAGCCTTAGAGAAAGATACTCAAACGAGAATTGAAAAGATACACAATTGGAATAGTAAAGATACGCAAACGATGTACAGATACTCAGTTTGAAAGAAACACACTCCCACACTTGCAAAACTCTCAAATTCAATAGAAACTCGCATCAGAAAGCCTTAGAGAAAGATACTCAAACGAGAATTGAAAAGATACACAATTGGAATAGTAAAGATACTCAAACGATGTAAAGATACTCAGTTTGAAAGAAACACACTCCAACACTTGCAAAACTCTCAAATTCAATAGAAACTCGCATCAGAAAGCCGTTCAGAAAGATACTCAAACGAGAATTGAAAAGATACACAATTGGAATAGTAAAGATACGGAAACGATGTAAAGATACTCAGTTTGAAAGAAACACACTCCCACACTTGCAAAACTCTCAAATTCAATAGAAACTCGCATCAGAAAGCCTTAGAGAAAGATACTCAAACGAGAATTGAAAAGATACACAATTGGAATAGTAAAGATACTCAAACGATGTAAAGATACTCAGTTTGAAAGAAACACACTCCCTCACTTGCAAAACTCTCAAATTCAATAGAAACTCGCATCAGAAAGCCTTAGAGAAAGATACTCAAACGAGAATTGAAAAGATACACAATTGGAATAGTAAAGATACTCAAACGATGTAAAGATACTCAGTTTGAAAGAAACACACTCCCACACTTGCAAAACTCTCAAATTCAATAGAAACTCGCATCAGAAAGCCGTTCAGAAAGATACTCAAACGAGAATTGAAAAGATACACAATTGGAATAGTAAAGATACTCAAAAGATGTAAAGATACTCAGTTTGAAAGAAACACACTCCAACACTTGCAAAACTCTGAAATTCAATAGAAACTCGCATCAGAAAGCCTTAGAGAAAGATACTCAAACGAGAATTGAAAAGATACACAATTGGAATAGTAAAGATACTCAAACGATGTAAAGATACTCAGTTTGAAAGAAACACACTCCCTCACTTGCAAAACTCTCAAATTCAATAGAAACTCGCATCAGAAAGCCTTAGAGAAAGATACTCAAACGAGAATTGAAAAGATACACAATTGGAATAGTAAAGATACGGAAACGATGTAAAGATACTCAGTTTGAAAGAAACACACTCCCACACTTGCAAAACTCTCAAATTCAATAGAAACTCGCATCAGAAAGCCTTAGAGAAAGATACTCAAACGAGAATTGAAAAGATACACAATTGGAATAGTAAAGATACGGAAACGATGTAAAGATACTCAGTTTGAAAGAAACACACTCCCACACTTGCAAAACTCTCAAATTCAATAGAAACTCGCATCAGAAAGCCTTAGAGAAAGATACTCAAACGAGAATTGAAAAGATACACAATTGGAATAGTAAAGATACTCAAACGATGTAAAGATACTCAGTTTGAAAGAAACACACTCCCTCACTTGCAAAACTCTCAAATTCAATAGAAACTCGCATCAGAAAACCTTAGAGAAAGATACTCAAACGAGAATTGAAAAGATACACAATTGGAATAGTAAAGATACGCAAACGATGTACAGATACTCAGTTTGAAAGAAACACACTCCCACACTTGCAAAACTCTCAAATTCAATAGAAACTCGCATCAGAAAGCCTTAGAGAAAGATACTCAAACGAGAATTGAAAAGATACACAATTGGAATAGTAAAGATACTCAAACGATGTAAAGATACTCAGTTTGAAAGAAACACACTCCAACACTTGCAAAACTCTCAAATTCAATAGAAACTCGCATCAGAAAGCCGTTCAGAAAGATACTCAAACGAGAATTGAAAAGATACACAATTGGAATAGTAAAGATACGGAAACGATGTAAAGATACTCAGTTTGAAAGAAACACACTCCCACACTTGCAAAACTCTCAAATTCAATAGAAACTCGCATCAGAAAGCCTTAGAGAAAGATACTCAAACGAGAATTGAAAAGATACACAATTGGAATAGTAAAGATACTCAAACGATGTAAAGATACTCAGTTTGAAAGAAACACACTCCCTCACTTGCAAAACTCTCAAATTCAATAGAAACTCGCATCAGAAAGCCTTAGAGAAAGATACTCAAACGAGAATTGAAAAGATACACAATTGGAATAGTAAAGATACGGAAACGATGTAAAGATACTCAGTTTGAAAGAAACACACTCCCACACTTGCAAAACTCTCAAATTCAATAGAAACTCGCATCAGAAAGCCTTAGAGAAAGATACTCAAACGAGAATTGAAAAGATACACAATTGGAATAGTAAAGATACGGAAACGATGTAAAGATACTCAGTTTGAAAGAAACACACTCCCACACTTGCAAAACTCTCAAATTCAATAGAAACTCGCATCAGAAAGCCTTAGAGAAAGATACTCAAACGAGAATTGAAAAGATACACAATTGGAATAGTAAAGATACTCAAACGATGTAAAGATACTCAGTTTGAAAGAAACACACTCCCACACTTGCAAAACTCTCAAATTCAATAGAAACTCGCATCAGAAAGCCGTTCAGAAAGATACTCAAACGAGAATTGAAAAGATACACAATTGGAATAGTAAAGATACGGAAACGATGTAAAGATACTCAGTTTGAAAGAAACACACTCCAACACTTGCAAAACTCTCAAATTCAATAGAAACTCGCATCAGAAAGCCTTAGAGAAAGATACTCAAACGAGAATTAAAAAGATACACAATTGGAATAGTAAAGATACTCAAACGATGTAAAGATACTCAGTTTGAAAGAAACACACTCCAACACTTGCAAAACTCTCAAATTCAATAGAAACTCGCATCAGAAAGCCGTTCAGAAAGATACTCAAACGAGAATTGAAAAGATACACAATTGGAATAGTAAAGATACTCAAACGATGTACAGATACTCAGTTTGAAAGAAACACACTCCCACACTTGCAAAACTCTCAAATTCAATAGAAACTCGCATCAGAAAGCCTTAGAGAAAGATACTCAAACGAGAATTGAAAAGATACACAATTGGAATAGTAAAGATACTCAAACGATGTAAAGATACTCAGTTTGAAAGAAACACACTCCAACACTTGCAAAACTCTCAAATTCAATAGAAACTCGCATCAGAAAGCCGTTCAGAAAGATACTCAAACGAGAATTGAAAAGATACGCAATTGGAATAGTAAAGATACTCAAACGATGTAAAGATACTCAGTTTGAAAGAAACACACTCCCACACTTGCAAAACTCTCAAATTCAATAGAAACTCGCATCAGAAAGCCTTATTGAAACATACTGAAACGAGAATTGAAAAGATACACAATTGGAACAGTAAAGATACGGAAACGATGTAAAGATACTCAGTTTGAAAGAAACACACTCCCACACTTGCAAAACTCTCAAATTCAATAGAAACTCGCATCAGAAAGCCTTAGAGAAAGATACTCAAACGAGAATTGAAAAGATACACAATTGGAATAGTAAAGATACTCAAACGATGTAAAGATACTCAGTTTGAAAGAAACACACTCCCACACTTGCAAAACTCTCAAATTCAATAGAAACTCGCATCAGAAAGCCGTTCAGAAAGATACTGAAACGAGAATTGAAAAGATACACAATTGGAATAGTAAAGATACTCAAACGATGTAAAGATACTCAGTTTGAAAGAAACACACTCCCACACTTGCAAAACTCTCAAATTCAATAGAAACTCGCATCAGAAAGCCGTTCAGAAAGATACTCAAACGAGAATTGAAAAGATACGCAATTGGAATAGTAAAGATACTCAAACGATGTAAAGATACTCAGTTTGAAAGAAACACACTCCCACACTTGCAAAACTCTCAAATTCAATAGAAACTCGCATCAGAAAGCCTTATTGAAACATACTGAAACGAGAATTGAAAAGATACACAATTGGAACAGTAAAGATACGGAAACGATGTAAAGATACTCAGTTTGAAAGAAACACACTCCCACACTTGCAAAACTCTCAAATTCAATAGAAACTCGCATCAGAAAGCCTTAGAGAAAGATACTCAAACGAGAATTGAAAAGATACACAATTGGAATAGTAAAGATACTCAAACGATGTAAAGATACTCAGTTTGAAAGAAACACACTCCCTCACTTGCAAAACTCTCAAATTCAATAGAAACTCGCATCAGAAAGCCTTAGAGAAAGATACTCAAACGAGAATTGAAAAGATACACAATTGGAATAGTAAAGATACGGAAACGATGTAAAGATACTCAGTTTGAAAGAAACACACTCCCACACTTGCAAAACTCTCAAATTCAATAGAAACTCGCATCAGAAAGCCTTAGAGAAAGATACTCAAACGAGAATTGAAAAGATACACAATTGGAATAGTAAAGATACTCAAACGATGTAAAGATACTCAGTTTGAAAGAAACACACTCCCACACTTGCAAAACTCTCAAATTCAATAGAAACTCGCATCAGAAAGCCGTTCAGAAAGATACTCAAACGAGAATTGAAAAGATACACAATTGGAATAGTAAAGATACGGAAACGATGTAAAGATACTCAGTTTGAAAGAAACACACTCCAACACTTGCAAAACTCTCAAATTCAATAGAAACTCGCATCAGAAAGCCTTAGAGAAAGATACTCAAACGAGAATTAAAAAGATACACAATTGGAATAGTAAAGATACTCAAACGATGTAAAGATACTCAGTTTGAAAGAAACACACTCCAACACTTGCAAAACTCTCAAATTCAATAGAAACTCGCATCAGAAAGCCGTTCAGAAAGATACTCAAACGAGAATTGAAAAGATACACAATTGGAATAGTAAAGATACTCAAACGATGTACAGATACTCAGTTTGAAAGAAACACACTCCCACACTTGCAAAACTCTCAAATTCAATAGAAACTCGCATCAGAAAGCCTTAGAGAAAGATACTCAAACGAGAATTGAAAAGATACACAATTGGAATAGTAAAGATACTCAAACGATGTAAAGATACTCAGTTTGAAAGAAACACACTCCAACACTTGCAAAACTCTCAAATTCAATAGAAACTCGCATCAGAAAGCCGTTCAGAAAGATACTCAAACGAGAATTGAAAAGATACACAATTGGAATAGTAAAGATACGGAAACGATGTAAAGATACTCAGTTTGAAAGAAACACACTCCCACACTTGCAAAACTCTCAAATTCAATAGAAACTCGCATCAGAAAGCCTTAGAGAAAGATACTCAAACGAGAATTGAAAAGATACACAATTGGAATAGTAAAGATACGCAAACGATGTAAAGATACTCAGTTTGAAAGAAACACACTCCCACACTTGCAAAACTCTCAAATTCAATAGAAACTCGCATCAGAAAAGCCGTTCAGAAAGATACTCAAACGAGAATTGAAAAGATACACAATTGGAATAGTAAAGATACTCAAACGATGTAAAGATACTCAGTTTGAAAGAAACACACTCCAACACTTGCAAAACTCTCAAATTCAATAGAAACTCGCATCAGAAAGCCGTTCAGAAAGATACTCAAACGAGAATTGAAAAGATACACAATTGGAATAGTAAAGATACTCAAACGATGTAAAGATACTCAGTTTGAAAGAAACACACTCCCACACTTGCAAAACTCTCAAATTCAATAGAAACTCGCATCAGAAAGCCTTAAAGAAACATACTGAAACGAGAATTGAAAAGATACACAATTGGAATAGTAAAGATACGGAAACGATGTAAAGATACTCAGTTTGAAAGAAACACACTCCCACACTTGCAAAACTCTCAAATTCAATAGAAACTCGCATCAGAAAGCCTTAGAGAAAGATACTCAAACGAGAATTGAAAAGATACACAATTGGAATAGTAAAGATACTCAAACGATGTAAAGATACTCAGTTTGAAAGAAACACACTCCCTCACTTGCAAAACTCTCAAATTCAATAGAAACTCGCATCAGAAAGCCTTAGAGAAAGATACTCAAACGAGAATTGAAAAGATACACAATTGGAATAGTAAAGATACGCAAACGATGTAAAGATACTCAGTTTGAAAGAAACACACTCCCTCACTTGCAAAACTCTCAAATTCAATAGAAACTCGCATCAGAAAGCCTTAGAGAAAGATATTCAAACGAGAATTGAAAAGATACACAATTGGAATAGTAAAGATACTCAAACGATGTAAAGATACTCAGTTTGAAAGAAACACACTCCAACACTTGCAAAACTCTCAAATTCAATAGAAACTCGCATCAGAAAGCCGTTCAGAAAGATACTCAAACGAGAATTGAAAAGATACACAATTGGAATAGTAAAGATACTCAAACGAGAATTGAAAAGATACACAATTGGAATAGTAAAGATACTCAAACGATGTAAAGATACTCAGTTTGAAAGAAACACACTCCCACACTTGCAAAACTCTCAAATTCAATAGAAACTCGCATCAGAAAGCCGTTCAGAAAGATACTCAAACGAGAATTGAAAAGATACACAATTGGAATAGTAAAGATACTCAAACGATGTAAAGATACTCAGTTTGAAAGAAACACACTCCCACACTTGCAAAACTCTCAAATTCAATAGAAACTCGCATCAGAAAGCCTTAGAGAAAGATACTCAAACGAGAATTGAAAAGATACACAATTGGAATAGTAAAGATACTCAAACGATGTAAAGATACTCAGTTTGAAAGAAACACACTCCCACACTTGCAAAACTCTCAAATTCAATAGAAACTCGCATCAGAAAGCCTTAGAGAAAGATACTCAAACGAGAATTGAAAAGATACACAATTGGAATAGTAAAGATACTCAAACGATGTAAAGATACTCAGTTTGAAAGAAACACACTCCAACACTTGCAAAACTCTCAAATTCAATAGAAACTCGCATCAGAAAGCCTTAAAGAAACATACTGAAACGAGAATTGAAAAGATACACAATTGGAATAGTAAAGATACGGAAACGATGTAAAGATACTCAGTTTGAAAGAAACACACTCCCACACTTGCAAAACTCTCAAATTCAATAGAAACTCGCATCAGAAAGCCTTAGAGAAAGATACTCAAACGAGAATTGAAAAGATACACAATTGGAATAGTAAAGATACTCAAACGATGTAAAGATACTCAGTTTGAAAGAAACACACTCCCTCACTTGCAAAACTCTCAAATTCAATAGAAACTCGCATCAGAAAGCCTTAGAGAAAGATACTCAAACGAGAATTGAAAAGATACACAATTGGAATAGTAAAGATACGCAAACGATGTAAAGATACTCAGTTTGAAAGAAACACACTCCCTCACTTGCAAAACTCTCAAATTCAATAGAAACTCGCATCAGAAAGCCTTAGAGAAAGATACTCAAACGAGAATTGAAAAGATACACAATTGGAATAGTAAAGATACTCAAACGATGTAAAGATACTCAGTTTGAAAGAAACACACTCCAACACTTGCAAAACTCTCAAATTCAATAGAAACTCGCATCAGAAAGCCTTAAAGAAACATACTGAAACGAGAATTGAAAAGATACACAATTGGAATAGTAAAGATACGGAAACGATGTAAAGATACTCAGTTTGAAAGAAACACACTCCCACACTTGCAAAACTCTCAAATTCAATAGAAACTCGCATCAGAAAGCCTTAGAGAAAGATACTCAAACGAGAATTGAAAAGATACACAATTGGAATAGTAAAGATACTCAAACGATGTAAAGATACTCAGTTTGAAAGAAACACACTCCCTCACTTGCAAAACTCTCAAATTCAATAGAAACTCGCATCAGAAAGCCTTAGAGAAAGATACTCAAACGAGAATTGAAAAGATACACAATTGGAATAGTAAAGATACTCAAACGATGTAAAGATACTCAGTTTGAAAGAAACACACTCCCTCACTTGCAAAACTCTCAAATTCAATAGAAACTCGCATCAGAAAGCCTTAGAGAAAGATACTCAAACGAGAATTGAAAAGATACACAATTGGAATAGTAAAGATACGCAAACGATGTAAAGATACTCAGTTTGAAAGAAACACACTCCCACACTTGCAAAACTCTCAAATTCAATAGAAACTCGCATCAGAAAGCCTTAAAGAAACATACTGAAACGAGAATTGAAAAGATACACAATTGGAATAGTAAAGATACGGAAACGATGTAAAGATACTCAGTTTGAAAGAAACACACTCCCACACTTGCAAAACTCTCAAATTCAATAGAAACTCGCATCAGAAAGCCTTAGAGAAAGATACTCAAACGAGAATTGAAAAGATACACAATTGGAATAGTAAAGATACTCAAACGATGTAAAGATACTCAGTTTGAAAGAAACACACTCCCTCACTTGCAAAACTCTCAAATTCAATAGAAACTCGCATCAGAAAGCCTTAGAGAAAGATACTCAAACGAGAATTGAAAAGATACACAATTGGAATAGTAAAGATACGCAAACGATGTAAAGATACTCAGTTTGAAAGAAACACACTCCCTCACTTGCAAAACTCTCAAATTCAATAGAAACTCGCATCAGAAAGCCTTAGAGAAAGATACTCAAACGAGAATTGAAAAGATACACAATTGGAATAGTAAAGATACTCAAACGATGTAAAGATACTCAGTTTGAAAGAAACACACTCCAACACTTGCAAAACTCTCAAATTCAATAGAAACTCGCATCAGAAAGCCGTTCAGAAAGATACTCAAACGAGAATTGAAAAGATACACAATTGGAATAGTAAAGATACTCAAACGAGAATTGAAAAGATACACAATTGGAATAGTAAAGATACTCAAACGATGTAAAGATACTCAGTTTGAAAGAAACACACTCCCACACTTGCAAAATCTCAAATTCAATAGAAACTCGCATCAGAAAGCCGTTCAGAAAGATACTCAAACGAGAATTGAAAAGATACACAATTGGAATAGTAAAGATACTCAAACGATGTAAAGATACTCAGTTTGAAAGAAACACACTCCCACACTTGCAAAACTCTCAAATTCAATAGAAACTCGCATCAGAAAGCCTTAGAGAAAGATACTCAAACGAGAATTGAAAAGATACACAATTGGAATAGTAAAGATACTCAAACGATGTAAAGATACTCAGTTTGAAAGAAACACACTCCCACACTTGCAAAACTCTCAAATTCAATAGAAACTCGCATCAGAAAGCCTTAGAGAAAGATACTCAAACGAGAATTGAAAAGATACACAATTGGAATAGTAAAGATACTCAAACGATGTAAAGATACTCAGTTTGAAAGAAACACACTCCAACACTTGCAAAACTCTCAAATTCAATAGAAACTCGCATCAGAAAGCCTTAAAGAAACATACTGAAACGAGAATTGAAAAGATACACAATTGGAATAGTAAAGATACGGAAACGATGTAAAGATACTCAGTTTGAAAGAAACACACTCCCACACTTGCAAAACTCTCAAATTCAATAGAAACTCGCATCAGAAAGCCTTAGAGAAAGATACTCAAACGAGAATTGAAAAGATACACAATTGGAATAGTAAAGATACTCAAACGATGTAAAGATACTCAGTTTGAAAGAAACACACTCCCTCACTTGCAAAACTCTCAAATTCAATAGAAACTCGCATCAGAAAGCCTTAGAGAAAGATACTCAAACGAGAATTGAAAAGATACACAATTGGAATAGTAAAGATACGCAAACGATGTAAAGATACTCAGTTTGAAAGAAACACACTCCCTCACTTGCAAAACTCTCAAATTCAATAGAAACTCGCATCAGAAAGCCTTAGAGAAAGATACTCAAACGAGAATTGAAAAGATACACAATTGGAATAGTAAAGATACTCAAACGATGTAAAGATACTCAGTTTGAAAGAAACACACTCCAACACTTGCAAAACTCTCAAATTCAATAGAAACTCGCATCAGAAAGCCGTTCAGAAAGATACTCAAACGAGAATTGAAAAGATACACAATTGGAATAGTAAAGATACTCAAACGAGAATTGAAAAGATACACAATTGGAATAGTAAAGATACTCAAACGATGTAAAGATACTCAGTTTGAAAGAAACACACTCCCACACTTGCAAAACTCTCAAATTCAATAGAAACTCGCATCAGAAAGCCGTTCAGAAAGATACTCAAACGAGAATTGAAAAGATACACAATTGGAATAGTAAAGATACTCAAACGATGTAAAGATACTCAGTTTGAAAGAAACACACTCCCACACTTGCAAAACTCTCAAATTCAATAGAAACTCGCATCAGAAAGCCTTAGAGAAAGATACTCAAACGAGAATTGAAAAGATACACAATTGGAATAGTAAAGATACTCAAACGATGTAAAGATACTCAGTTTGAAAGAAACACACTCCCTCACTTGCAAAACTCTCAAATTCAATAGAAACTCGCATCAGAAAGCCTTAGAGAAAGATACTCAAACGAGAATTGAAAAGATACACAATTGGAATAGTAAAGATACTCAAACGATGTAAAGATACTCAGTTTGAAAGAAACACACTCCCACACTTGCAAAACTCTCAAATTCAATAGAAACTCGCATCAGAAAGCCGTTCAGAAAGATACTCAAACGAGAATTGAAAAGATACACAATTGGAATAGTAAAGATACTCAAACGATGTAAAGATACTCAGTTTGAAAGAAACACACTCCAACACTTGCAAAACTCTCAAATTCAATAGAAACTCGCATCAGAAAGCCTTAAAGAAACATACTGAAACGAGAATTGAAAAGATACACAATTGGAATAGTAAAGATACGGAAACGATGTAAAGATACTCAGTTTGAAAGAAACACACTCCCACACTTGCAAAACTCTCAAATTCAATAGAAACTCGCATCAGAAAGCCTTAGAGAAAGATACTCAAACGAGAATTGAAAAGATACACAATTGGAATAGTAAAGATACTCAAACGATGTAAAGATACTCAGTTTGAAAGAAACACACTCCCTCACTTGCAAAACTCTCAAATTCAATAGAAACTCGCATCAGAAAGCCTTAGAGAAAGATACTCAAACGAGAATTGAAAAGATACACAATTGGAATAGTAAAGATACGCAAACGATGTAAAGATACTCAGTTTGAAAGAAACACACTCCCTCACTTGCAAAACTCTCAAATTCAATAGAAACTCGCATCAGAAAGCCTTAGAGAAAGATACTCAAACGAGAATTGAAAAGATACACAATTGGAATAGTAAAGATACTCAAACGATGTAAAGATACTCAGTTTGAAAGAAACACACTCCAACACTTGCAAAACTCTCAAATTCAATAGAAACTCGCATCAGAAAGCCGTTCAGAAAGATACTCAAACGAGAATTGAAAAGATACACAATTGGAATAGTAAAGATACTCAAACGAGAATTGAAAAGATACACAATTGGAATAGTAAAGATACTCAAACGATGTAAAGATACTCAGTTTGAAAGAAACACACTCCCACACTTGCAAAACTCTCAAATTCAATAGAAACTCGCATCAGAAAGCCGTTCAGAAAGATACTCAAACGAGAATTGAAAAGATACACAATTGGAATAGTAAAGATACTCAAACGATGTAAAGATACTCAGTTTGAAAGAAACACACTCCCACACTTGCAAAACTCTCAAATTCAATAGAAACTCGCATCAGAAAGCCTTAGAGAAAGATACTCAAACGAGAATTGAAAAGATACACAATTGGAATAGTAAAGATACTCAAACGATGTAAAGATACTCAGTTTGAAAGAAACACACTCCCTCACTTGCAAAACTCTCAAATTCAATAGAAACTCGCATCAGAAAGCCTTAGAGAAAGATACTCAAACGAGAATTGAAAAGATACACAATTGGAATAGTAAAGATACTCAAACGATGTAAAGATACTCAGTTTGAAAGAAACACACTCCCACACTTGCAAAACTCTCAAATTCAATAGAAACTCGCATCAGAAAGCCGTTCAGAAAGATACTCAAACGAGAATTGAAAAGATACACAATTGGAATAGTAAAGATACTCAAACGATGTAAAGATACTCAGTTTGAAAGAAACACACTCCAACACTTGCAAAACTCTGAAATTCAATAGAAACTCGCATCAGAAAGCCTTAGAGAAAGATACTCAAACGAGAATTGAAAAGATACACAATTGGAATAGTAAAGATACTCAAACGATGTAAAGATACTCAGTTTCAAAGAAAGACACTCCAACACTTGCAAAACTCTCAAATTCAATAGAAACTCGCATCAGAAAGCCGTTCAGAAAGATACTCAAACGAGAATTGAAAAGATACACAATTGGAATAGTAAAGATACGCAAACGATGTAAAGATACTCAGTTTGAAAGAAACACACTCCCACACTTGCAAAACTCTCAAATTCAATAGAAACTCGCATCAGAAAGCCGTTCAGAAAGATACTCAAACGAGAATTGAAAAGATACACAATTGGAATAGTAAAGATACTCAAACGATGTAAAGATACTCAGTTTGAAAGAAACACACTCCCACACTTGCAAAACTCTCAAATTCAATAGAAACTCGCATCAGAAAGCCGTTCAGAAAGATACTCAAACGAGAATTGAAAAGATACACAATTGGAATAGTAAAGATACTCAAACGATGTAAAGATACTCAGTTTGAAAGAAACACACTCCAACACTTGAAAAACTCTCAAATTCAATAGAAACTCGCATCAGAAAGCCGTTCAGAAAGATACTCAAACGAGAATTGAAAAGATACACAATTGGAATAGTAAAGATACTCAAACGATGTAAAGATACTCAGTTTGAAAGAAACACACTCCCACACTTGCAAAACTCTCAAATTCAATAGAAACTCGCATCAGAAAGCCTTAGAGAAAGATACTCAAACGAGAATTGAAAAGATACACAATTGGAATAGTAAAGATACTCAAACGATGTAAAGATACTCAGTTTGAAAGAAACACACTCCCTCACTTGCAAAACTCTCAAATTCAATAGAAACTCGCATCAGAAAGCCTTAGAGAAAGATACTCAAACGAGAATTGAAAAGATACACAATTGGAATAGTAAAGATACTCAAACGATGTAAAGATACTCAGTTTGAAAGAAACACACTCCCACACTTGCAAAACTCTCAAATTCAATAGAAACTCGCATCAGAAAGCCGTTCAGAAAGATACTCAAACGAGAATTGAAAAGATACACAATTGGAATAGTAAAGATACTCAAACGATGTAAAGATACTCAGTTTGAAAGAAACACACTCCAACACTTGCAAAACTCTGAAATTCAATAGAAACTCGCATCAGAAAGCCTTAGAGAAAGATACTCAAACGAGAATTGAAAAGATACACAATTGGAATAGTAAAGATACTCAAACGATGTAAAGATACTCAGTTTCAAAGAAAGACACTCCAACACTTGCAAAACTCTCAAATTCAATAGAAACTCGCATCAGAAAGCCGTTCAGAAAGATACTCAAACGAGAATTGAAAAGATACACAATTGGAATAGTAAAGATACGCAAACGATGTAAAGATACTCAGTTTGAAAGAAACACACTCCCACACTTGCAAAACTCTCAAATTCAATAGAAACTCGCATCAGAAAGCCGTTCAGAAAGATACTCAAACGAGAATTGAAAAGATACACAATTGGAATAGTAAAGATACTCAAACGATGTAAAGATACTCAGTTTGAAAGAAACACACTCCCACACTTGCAAAACTCTCAAATTCAATAGAAACTCGCATCAGAAAGCCTTAGAGAAAGATACTCAAACGAGAATTGAAAAGATACACAATTGGAATAGTAAAGATACTCAAACGATGTAAAGATACTCAGTTTGAAAGAAACACACTCCAACACTTGCAAAACTCTCAAATTCAATAGAAACTCGCATCAGAAAGCCGTTCAGAAAGATACTCAAACGAGAATTGAAAAGATACACAATTGGAATAGTAAAGATACTCAAACGATGTAAAGATACTCAGTTTGAAAGAAACACACTCCCACACTTGCAAAACTCTCAAATTCAATAGAAACTCGCATCAGAAAGCCGTTCAGAAAGATACTCAAACGAGAATTGAAAAGATACACAATTGGAATAGTAAAGATACTCAAACGATGTAAAGATACTCAGTTTGAAAGAAACACACTCCAACACTTGCAAAACTCTGAAATTCAATAGAAACTCGCATCAGAAAGCCTTAGAGAAAGATACTCAAACGAGAATTGAAAAGATACACAATTGGAATAGTAAAGATACTCAAACGATGTAAAGATACTCAGTTTCAAAGAAAGACACTCCAACACTTGCAAAACTCTCAAATTCAATAGAAACTCGCATCAGAAAGCCGTTCAGAAAGATACTCAAACGAGAATTGAAAAGATACACAATTGGAATAGTAAAGATACGCAAACGATGTAAAGATACTCAGTTTGAAAGAAACACACTCCAACACTTGAAAAACTCTCAAATTCAATAGAAACTCGCATCAGAAAACCTTACAGAAAGATACTCAAACGAGAATTGAAAAGATACACAATTGGAATAGTAAAGATACTCAAACGATGTAAAGATACTCAGTTTGAAAGAAACACACTCCAACACTTGAAAAACTCTCAAATTCAATAGAAACTCGCATCAGAAAGCCTTAGAGAAAGATACTCAAACGAGAATTGAAAAGATACACAATTGGAATAGTAAAGATACTCAAACGATGTAAAGATACTCAGTTTGAAAGAAACACACTCCCACACTTGCAAAACTCTCAAGTTCAATAGAAACTCGCATCAGAAAGCCGTTCAGAAAGATACTCAAACGAGAATTGAAAAGATACACAATTGGAATAGTAAAGATACTCAAACGATGTAAAGATACTCAGTTTGAAAGAAACACACTCCCACACTTGCAAAACTCTCAAATTCAATAGAAACTCGCATCAGAAAGCCTTAGAGAAAGATACTCAAACGAGAATTGAAAAGATACACAATTGGAATAGTAAAGATACTCAAACGATGTAAAGATACTCAGTTTGAAAGAAACACACTCCAACACTTGCAAAACTCTCAAATTCAATAGAAACTCGCATCAGAAAGCCGTTCAGAAAGATACTCAAACGAGAATTGAAAAGATACACAATTGGAATAGTAAAGATACTCAAACGATGTAAAGATACTCAGTTTGAAAGAAACACACTCCCACACTTGCAAAACTCTCAAATTCAATAGAAACTCGCATCAGAAAGCCGTTCAGAAAGATACTCAAACGAGAATTGAAAATATAGACAATTGGAATAGTAAAGATACTCAAACGATGTAAAGATACTCAGTTTGAAAGAAACACACTCCAACACTTGCAAAACTCTGAAATTCAATAGAAACTCGCATCAGAAAGCCTTAGAGAAAGATACTCAAACGAGAATTGAAAAGATACACAATTGGAATAGTAAAGATACTCAAACGATGTAAAGATACTCAGTTTCAAAGAAAGACACTCCAACACTTGCAAAACTCTCAAATTCAATAGAAACTCGCATCAGAAAGCCGTTCAGAAAGATACTCAAACGAGAATTGAAAAGATACACAATTGTAATAGTAAAGATACGCAAACGATGTAAAGATACTCAGTTTGAAAGAAACACACTCCAACACTTGAAAAACTCTCAAATTCAATAGAAACTCGCATCAGAAAACCTTACAGAAAGATACTCAAACGAGAATTGAAAAGATACACAATTGGAATAGTAAAGATACTCAAACGATGTAAAGATACTCAGTTTGAAAGAAACACACTCCAACACTTGAAAAACTCTCAAATTCAATAGAAACTCGCATCAGAAAGCCTTAGAGAAAGATACTCCAACGAGAATTGAAAAGATACACAATTGGAATAGTAAAGATACTCAAACGATGTAAAGATACTCAGTTTGAAAGAAACACACTCCCATACTTGCAAAACTCTCAAATTCAATAGAAACTCGCATCAGAAAGCCGTTCAGAAAGATACTCAAACGAGAATTGAAAAGATACACAATTGGAATAGTAAAGATACTCAAACGATGTAAAGATACTCAGTTTGAAAGAAACACACTCCCACACTTGCAAAACTCTCAAATTCAATAGAAACTCGCATCAGAAAGCCTTACAGAAAGATACTCAAACGAGAATTGAAAAGATACACAATTGGAATAGTAAAGATACTCAAACGATGTAAAGATACTCAGTTTGAAAGAAACACACTCCAACACTTGCAAAACTCTCAAATTCAATAGAAACTCGCATCAGAAAGCCGTTCAGAAAGATACTCAAACGAGAATTGAAAAGATACACAATTGGAATAGTAAAGATACTCAAACGATGTAAAGATACTCAGTTTGAAAGAAACACACTCCCACACTTGCAAAACTCTCAAATTCAATAGAAACTCGCATCAGAAAGCCGTTCAGAAAGATACTCAAACGAGAATTGAAAAGATACACAATTGGAATAGTAAAGATACTCAAACGATGTAAAGATACTCAGTTTGAAAGAAACACACTCCAACACTTGCAAAACTCTGAAATTCAATAGAAACTCGCATCAGAAAGCCTTAGAGAAAGATACTCAAACGAGAATTGAAAAGATACACAATTGGAATAGTAAAGATACTCAAACGATGTAAAGATACTCAGTTTCAAAGAAACACACTCCAACACTTGCAAAACTCTCAAATTCAATAGAAACTCGCATCAGAAAGCCGTTCAGAAAGATACTCAAACGAGAATTGAAAAGATACACAATTGGAATAGTAAAGATACGCAAACGATGTAAAGATACTCAGTTTGAAAGAAACACACTCCAACACTTGAAAAACTCTCAAATTCAATAGAAACTCGCATCAGAAAACCTTACAGAAAGATACTCAAACGAGAATTGAAAAGATACACAATTGGAATAGTAAAGATACTCAAACGATGTAAAGATACTCAGTTTGAAAGAAACACACTCCAACACTTGAAAAACTCTCAAATTCAATAGAAACTCGCATCAGAAAGCCTTAGAGAAAGATACTCCAACGAGAATTGAAAAGATACACAATTGGAATAGTAAAGATACTCAAACGATGTAAAGATACTCAGTTTGAAAGAAACACACTCCCACACTTGCAAAACTCTCAAATTCAATAGAAACTCGCATCAGAAAGCCGTTCAGAAAGATACTCAAACGAGAATTGAAAAGATACACAATTGGAATAGTAAAGATACTCAAACGATGTAAAGATACTCAGTTTGAAAGAAACACACTCCCACACTTGCAAAACTCTCAAATTCAATAGAAACTCGCATCAGAAAGCCTTAGAGAAAGATACTCAAACGAGAATTGAAAAGATACACAATTGGAATAGTAAAGATACTCAAACGATGTAAAGATACTCAGTTTGAAAGAAACACACTCCAACACTTGCAAAACTCTCAAATTCAATAGAAACTCGCATCAGAAAGCCGTTCAGAAAGATACTCAAACGAGAATTGAAAAGATACACAATTGGAATAGTAAAGATACTCAAACGATGTAAAGATACTCAGTTTGAAAGAAACACACTCCCACACTTGCAAAACTCTCAAATTCAATAGAAACTCGCATCAGAAAGCCGTTCAGAAAGATACTCAAACGAGAATTGAAAAGATACACAATTGGAATAGTAAAGATACTCAAACGATGTAAAGATACTCAGTTTGAAAGAAACACACTCCAACACTTGCAAAACTCTGAAATTCAATAGAAACTCGCATCAGAAAGCCTTAGAGAAAGATACTCAAACGAGAATTGAAAAGATACACAATTGGAATAGTAAAGATACTCAAACGATGTAAAGATACTCAGTTTCAAAGAAACACACTCCAACACTTGCAAAACTCTCAAATTCAATAGAAACTCGCATCAGAAAGCCGTTCAGAAAGATACTCAAACGAGAATTGAAAAGATACACAATTGGAATAGTAAAGATACGCAAACGATGTAAAGATACTCAGTTTGAAAGAAACACACTCCCACACTTGCAAAACTCTCAAATTCAATAGAAACTCGCATCAGAAAGCCGTTCAGAAAGATACTCAAACGAGAATTGAAAAGATACACAATTGGAATAGTAAAGATACTCAAACGATGTAAAGATACTCAGTTTGAAAGAAACACACTCCCACACTTGCAAAACTCTCAAATTCAATAGAAACTCGCATCAGAAAGCCTTACAGAAAGATACTCAAACGAGAATTGAAAAGATACACAATTGGAATAGTAAAGATACTCAAACGATGTAAAGATACTCAGTTTGAAAGAAACACACTCCAACACTTGCAAAACTCTCAAATTCAATAGAAACTCGCATCAGAAAGCCGTTCAGAAAGATACTCAAACGAGAATTGAAAAGATACACAATTGGAATAGTAAAGATACTCAAACGATGTAAAGATACTCAGTTTGAAAGAAACACACTCCCACACTTGCAAAACTCTCAAATTCAATAGAAACTCGCATCAGAAAGCCGTTCAGAAAGATACTCAAACGAGAATTGAAAAGATACACAATTGGAATAGTAAAGATACTCAAACGATGTAAAGATACTCAGTTTGAAAGAAACACACTCCAACACTTGCAAAACTCTGAAATTCAATAGAAACTCGCATCAGAAAGCCTTAGAGAAAGATACTCAAACGAGAATTGAAAAGATACACAATTGGAATAGTAAAGATACTCAAACGATGTAAAGATACTCAGTTTCAAAGAAAGACACTCCAACACTTGCAAAACTCTCAAATTCAATAGAAACTCGCATCAGAAAGCCGTTCAGAAAGATACTCAAACGAGAATTGAAAAGATACACAATTGGAATAGTAAAGATACGCAAACGATGTAAAGATACTCAGTTTGAAAGAAACACACTCCAACACTTGAAAAACTCTCAAATTCAATAGAAACTCGCATCAGAAAACCTTACAGAAAGATACTCAAACGAGAATTGAAAAGATACACAATTGGAATAGTAAAGATACTCAAACGATGTAAAGATACTCAGTTTGAAAGAAACACACTCCAACACTTGAAAAACTCTCAAATTCAATAGAAACTCGCATCAGAAAGCCTTAGAGAAAGATACTCCAACGAGAATTGAAAAGATACACAATTGGAATAGTAAAGATACTCAAACGATGTAAAGATACTCAGTTTGAAAGAAACACACTCCCACACTTGCAAAAACTCTCAAATTCAATAGAAACTCGCATCAGAAAGCCGTTCAGAAAGATACTCAAACGAGAATTGAAAAGATACACAATTGGAATAGTAAAGATACTCAAACGATGTAAAGATACTCAGTTTGAAAGAAACACACTCCAACACTTGCAAAACTCTGAAATTCAATAGAAACTCGCATCAGAAAGCCTTAGAGAAAGATACTCAAACGAGAATTGAAAAGATACACAATTGGAATAGTAAAGATACTCAAACGATGTAAAGATACTCAGTTTCAAAGAAAGACACTCCAACACTTGCAAAACTCTCAAATTCAATAGAAACTCGCATCAGAAAGCCGTTCAGAAAGATACTCAAACGAGAATTGAAAAGATACACAATTGGAATAGTAAAGATACGCAAACGATGTAAAGATACTCAGTTTGAAAGAAACACACTCCAACACTTGAAAAACTCTCAAATTCAATAGAAACTCGCATCAGAAAACCTTACAGAAAGATACTCAAACGAGAATTGAAAAGATACACAATTGGAATAGTAAAGATACTCAAACGATGTAAAGATACTCAGTTTGAAAGAAACACACTCCAACACTTGAAAAACTCTCAAATTCAATAGAAACTCGCATCAGAAAGCCTTAGAGAAAGATACTCAAACGAGAATTGAAAAGATACACAATTGGAATAGTAAAGATACTCAAACGATGTAAAGATACTCAGTTTGAAAGAAACACACTCCCACACTTGCAAAACTCTCAAGTTCAATAGAAACTCGCATCAGAAAGCCGTTCAGAAAGATACTCAAACGAGAATTGAAAAGATACACAATTGGAATAGTAAAGATACTCAAACGATGTAAAGATACTCAGTTTGAAAGAAACACACTCCCACACTTGCAAAACTCTCAAATTCAATAGAAACTCGCATCAGAAAGCCTTAGAGAAAGATACTCAAACGAGAATTGAAAAGATACACAATTGGAATAGTAAAGATACTCAAACGATGTAAAGATACTCAGTTTGAAAGAAACACACTCCAACACTTGCAAAACTCTCAAATTCAATAGAAACTCGCATCAGAAAGCCGTTCAGAAAGATACTCAAACGAGAATTGAAAAGATACACAATTGGAATAGTAAAGATACTCAAACGATGTAAAGATACTCAGTTTGAAAGAAACACACTCCCACACTTGCAAAACTCTCAAATTCAATAGAAACTCGCATCAGAAAGCCGTTCAGAAAGATACTCAAACGAGAATTGAAAATATAGACAATTGGAATAGTAAAGATACTCAAACGATGTAAAGATACTCAGTTTGAAAGAAACACACTCCAACACTTGCAAAACTCTGAAATTCAATAGAAACTCGCATCAGAAAGCCTTAGAGAAAGATACTCAAACGAGAATTGAAAAGATACACAATTGGAATAGTAAAGATACTCAAACGATGTAAAGATACTCAGTTTCAAAGAAAGACACTCCAACACTTGCAAAACTCTCAAATTCAATAGAAACTCGCATCAGAAAGCCGTTCAGAAAGATACTCAAACGAGAATTGAAAAGATACACAATTGTAATAGTAAAGATACGCAAACGATGTAAAGATACTCAGTTTGAAAGAAACACACTCCAACACTTGAAAAACTCTCAAATTCAATAGAAACTCGCATCAGAAAACCTTACAGAAAGATACTCAAACGAGAATTGAAAAGATACACAATTGGAATAGTAAAGATACTCAAACGATGTAAAGATACTCAGTTTGAAAGAAACACACTCCAACACTTGAAAAACTCTCAAATTCAATAGAAACTCGCATCAGAAAGCCTTAGAGAAAGATACTCCAACGAGAATTGAAAAGATACACAATTGGAATAGTAAAGATACTCAAACGATGTAAAGATACTCAGTTTGAAAGAAACACACTCCCATACTTGCAAAACTCTCAAATTCAATAGAAACTCGCATCAGAAAGCCGTTCAGAAAGATACTCAAACGAGAATTGAAAAGATACACAATTGGAATAGTAAAGATACTCAAACGATGTAAAGATACTCAGTTTGAAAGAAACACACTCCCACACTTGCAAAACTCTCAAATTCAATAGAAACTCGCATCAGAAAGCCTTAGAGAAAGATACTCAAACGAGAATTGAAAAGATACACAATTGGAATAGTAAAGATACTCAAACGATGTAAAGATACTCAGTTTGAAAGAAACACACTCCAACACTTGCAAAACTCTCAAATTCAATAGAAACTCGCATCAGAAAGCCGTTCAGAAAGATACTCAAACGAGAATTGAAAAGATACACAATTGGAATAGTAAAGATACTCAAACGATGTAAAGATACTCAGTTTGAAAGAAACACACTCCCACACTTGCAAAACTCTCAAATTCAATAGAAACTCGCATCAGAAAGCCGTTCAGAAAGATACTCAAACGAGAATTGAAAAGATACACAATTGGAATAGTAAAGATACTCAAACGATGTAAAGATACTCAGTTTGAAAGAAACACACTCCAACACTTGCAAAACTCTGAAATTCAATAGAAACTCGCATCAGAAAGCCTTAGAGAAAGATACTCAAACGAGAATTGAAAAGATACACAATTGGAATAGTAAAGATACTCAAACGATGTAAAGATACTCAGTTTCAAAGAAAGACACTCCAACACTTGCAAAACTCTCAAATTCAATAGAAACTCGCATCAGAAAGCCGTTCAGAAAGATACTCAAACGAGAATTGAAAAGATACACAATTGGAATAGTAAAGATACGCAAACGATGTAAAGATACTCAGTTTGAAAGAAACACACTCCAACACTTGAAAAACTCTCAAATTCAATAGAAACTCGCATCAGAAAACCTTACAGAAAGATACTCAAACGAGAATTGAAAAGATACACAATTGGAATAGTAAAGATACTCAAACGATGTAAAGATACTCAGTTTGAAAGAAACACACTCCAACACTTGAAAAAC